>NC_086322.1:205496310-205566310 GCF_036172605.1 Pelobates fuscus
TCACCAGGGTGTTCGTCACATCCCGCCAACTCCAGGTGCACTTCCAGGTATGCACACGCACTACAGAGCATGCCACGCCTCCCGTGATGTGATCATACGTGCCTGGCGTGATGGACAGCCGGGAGACCCGGTTTCCAGGACTACTGTGTAAATAAATACAAGTTTTAATCGTGTCTAAATAAGCCACTCCCAATGTAAAAAATGACATGAGGAAAATAAAGGAAAACAAAAATTAGGATGATACCATACTAATGTGATAGTGCAAATAAAATTGATATGTAACAAGTAAGAAGTCATAATTCTATGAAAGATACCCCACAGGTAATACAAACATGTAGCTCAATGTAAGGTGCATCAAATTAAGTGCACTAATAATTTGGCAAATCTATATCTGATAAAGTGTATATATGTTAAAGAAAGTACAATTAGATATTAAAGTGCAAAATAAATATTAAAGTGAAAAAGTGCAAAATATAAAGTGCTACATAGATATTTTAAAGTGCTACATAGATATTTAAAATTAATTATTCATAAATATGTTCAAATGTACCAAATACATATTAAAACCAACAAGGTACTATCACTCAATTAAAATAATATTGGCTAGCTGAACATCCCTATAGAAAAGAATGATAAGTAACATTCTCTTTAAGTCCCCAAGGCGACACCGTGTTTTTAAATTAAAATGTGTTTTTAGTATGAGAAATACACATTTGTATTCCTTTGCGTTCCTTAAAAGTTCTGAAATTGTTTGCATAATTCATTTTAGGATAGTAAAATGACTTCCCTGGTTAAATGGATGTATTTTTTTCCATTATGATACTCTTGGAACTCCCCAACTAAAGTTAACCATTAATGTCTTTGAGGCTCAACCATGAGCCATTGTTAACAGAACCTTGAATATGTTGGGATACAAGTTAATATTTGTAAAAAATTAATACAACTTTGTAATTTATCTTGGAGAGATATTGATTAAGTTTCTTTAACACTTTGTATTTTGTGTCACGTAGCTTGCATACTTGCATCTAATGGGAATTACAGATATCTCAATACAGACTCGATTGAAATCTTTTGGATAAGCTTTTCAAATTATCACAATCTGTTTGAAAAACTCTTCAAATGATATATCTACAAGCATTCTCATAGACTCTAATGGTTATTTCTGTAGATAAATTATTTGAAAAGTTTTTCCAACAAATTGTGATTAAGCTTATCCAAAAGAGCACTATGTTGGCATGGAGTTGCGTAATACATTTCCCTTTATAGTTTACAGAGATTTTCAGTTTTTACCTCTGCCTTCTAAAAAATAAACAATAAGTTGGTCGGGACAAAGCAGGAAAATGTGGACTAAAAAAGTGGTTTTGATCATCTTCCAGACCAACAGATGGTGTAGCTAGCTAGAGCTAACATAACTTTCTTTCTTTATAGTTTTATAGACATAGTGGCATGTCTAAACCAATAAACCAATAGTGTTATCGGCGTGGTAAAAAGGTACGGAAGCAAATATGCATGTGTCCCCTGTGTATTTCAAACAATAATGCTGCTACTACATAGGGATACTTTTGGCAGTGTTGTCATCCCAGGATTTACATTCAACCAACTGCCATAGTCGTCACAGTCATCTGGCAGTCATACACTCTGCTATTTTAAAGGGGAAGGTGGGAGAGAACCTGACCACATCACACTAGTTTTGAATGATAAGTTGTGAAAATCTTTGTGTGCAAGTATGTATACTTATGAATCTAAGGTTTCTTTCCTGAGTTTGTATGTAATTGTGATACAGATCCTTGGCTACATAGTTCTTTTACATAATTAAAACATGTATTCCTATTTTAAATCCAAAGTACATCCATGGAAAAGCATCCTATAAAACAGTGTCGTAAAGAAATTTCTTAAAATTCTGTTGTGATATTACTGTGATGGAAATACATGCTTTGAGTTGCAACTATGAATCTATTGCCATTGGCAATTTAAAAATATGATGTCAGCCGTGGCTTTGCTATGAATAGTTCTGGTTTGCCAAGGTATTTGATTTTAAGCCTTTGTTTCATAACTTTGTAACTTTGGAGCCATTAAAGGTAAGAACACTTTTTTTTTCTCAGTATTTCCAAAGGAGTTATGATTGTACAGCCTTTTTTTCTGGAAACAATGCTGAAGACAATTTTATATTGAAATGATACAAAGAGTTGCTCATTTAACTGCAATATAAGAAGCATGTGTGTTTTTCTCATGCAAAAAATTCTGCTCTCCAGGTGCCAAAATCATAGACGAACCTCTGCAAGTCACCACAATAGTTAAAATAATAATGTAAGCTCCTAGAAAATAGAATTATTTTATGTGAATGTACTAGGTGAGCCCTATACATTACGTGGGCCTTCAACCCCTAAGGATGGTACATTTAACCACTGTACGTTTCTTGGGCCTTTAATCACCAAGGATGGTACATTTCTCAAACACCTTCTAATCACCTTAAGTGGCAGCAAGTATGTGAACATACATTGGGAACACCTTCATATTCAGTCACACACCTTTTTGTGCTCATGAAAGCCTCAAATTTATCAATGCAAGTGCTACAATCTACGATAGAGTATTTTAGAGGGATACTGACCAATTATGTTTTGTACCATGCTCTCAGCTTGGGCGATGTTGGATTTCTCTTTTGAAGAGCTTGGTTTATATCAAAAGATATTCAATTTAGCAGGCTAGTTGAGTAAAGCAGTCTAACTCACATAGGCATGGAATAACTCCAGGATAACTCTAGCCTTATGGGATTGTTATCTTTAGCTATGTTCTTAATAATAGAACACTCCAAGCACCATAGCCACATACCACGTTTAGGTTCACCATTTCACTTCAGTCCACAGTTTCATTTTGTTTTTTTGTCCCCCCCCCCCCCCTCTTTTTTGATGCCCAGAGCATATGTTTTATTACAGCTCATGTCACTGCTGCTTATTATGGTGGGCATGCCATGTTCACAATATTGTAATAAATCTGCCCTACTAGGATACTTGTTCTCCAGATATCTCTTCTTTTTATTCCATTAAGATCTTTTGATTGTGGTTATGCCATTTTTGTGAACATTTTCAGAATTGGAGGAACTAGGCGCATGTTTACTGCCATGGTGGAGTAAGTAATTTGTTTCCTGCTGTTTTTGTGACATTGTGTCTGCTTACTCTCTTTAGTCTTTATCAACAAATAAATATATTTATTTTTTTCTTTTTCCCTTATTTCGGGTGGTGGCACATACCTCTGCTTTATTTCACTTCAGAAACCTACTATAGTTTGGTTTTATTTTTTATCCCTAATTTAAATTTTCCTTCTTTTGTATTTCCACATTTGTATTTACCTTCTTTATTTTTTAAATTATATACTTTAATATATTCCCTTGCTTAATCAGACCCCAGACAGAGACTGAAGGTATTGAGGGAAAGCAAAAGATGATATCATACACTTACATTTGGCAGCAGCAAGGAGCTGGTTCTACTATGGTCTCTTACTGCTACTTCCAGTATGGATGCTTGCTTCTCTCTCCTGTTGGCAACACCACCTGGTGCTAGGATCCAATCATACCACCTAATTTGAGAGACAAATAGCACACCTTCACCTGTGAGCATCTACTATTGCTGCCCAACGTGCACCACAACTGGAGGCACCAGAAGTTCTTTTTTTGTGGAGACTAGACTTGTGCAAACAATATACACAAAATATAGGTTGCACCAATATAAAGTCTAATTAGTCCACAATTGCTGGTAACCCTCCAGACTTCAAATGGTGGGAGTATATGGAATAAAATCAGAAAATAACTGGTGATGGTGCAGAGTATATGAAACTAGGTGCAGCACATACAACAATAATAATATATAAGGTACATCACTCACATTTGAAAGAGCTATAAGCTCTGAGTTTAATAGCATGCAGTGGTACAATCCCCACTGATGGATATGTAGATTTGAGGGCTGGTCCCTCAATGTATGGTTTGATAACAGCAAAACAATAGTGCTCACTGTAGTCAATGTAATAATGGTTGTAAAAAAGTAAGAATATTCTACTCACGTGTAGAGGAGCGGTATTGTTTTCTGCTTTTTTTCCATATACGCCCACCATTTGAAGTCTGGATTGTTACCAGTTGAGAATACACCACTCTACTGAGGCTGTTCTTATCAAAGTTACTAACGACCTAATCGCAGCTAAATCCATAGACCACTACTCCATACTAATTCTTCTTGACCTCTCTGCTGTCTTTGACACTGATGATCATGTTCTCCTTCGTTAAACTCTTCAATCACTCGTTCTCTCTGATACGGTCCTCTCGTGGTTTTCCTCCTATCTCTCCCATTTCTCTCCCATATCTCTCGTCTTTAATTTTGATTGGACCCTGGGCAAGCATTTACTTGAGCCCCCCTGACTACATATAGATACGCACAAATACACTACCTGACACACACACGCAGATACACACTGACCGCATATAGATACACACAAGAACATACAGATACACACAGACTACATATAGATACACTGACACACAGATACAAACACTAGCATACATGCAGATACAAAGGTACACACACTGACGTCATATAGATACACTGACACACACACTGACACACATACAGACACACAGATACACAACCTGACACACATGCAAATATACAGATACAAACACTGACACATACAGATACACACACAAACACAAATGGACAACATACAGATACAGAGACACATTCTGACAGACATACTGACACAGACAGCCATACTGAAACACACATACACAAAGACATACTGAACCGCACAGACACTGACGGACTTACACACACAGACATACAGATACACTGACAGACATACTGGCACATATACACAGACAGATGGACATACTGAAACACACATACACTGACAGACATATTGACAAACAAAGACATACAGAACCACACGGACACTGACTGACTCACACATAGACATACAGACATTCTGGCACACATACACACAGACAGACAGACATACTGACATACAGACTCACAGATACACTGACAGTCATACTGGCACACTAACACGTACACACATACATATATACTGACACACACACACACTCACACTCATGCAAAATTTGATAACCACCCTCCAGTTTCTTACCTTTTCCTGGAGGGTGGCTTCCCTGGGATCCAGTGGGCTGGCTGGGGTGGCTGGGAGTTAAGCTCTCCCGGCCTGGCCCCCTCCGGAACAGCTTCTTCCTCCCGCGCGGCTCCTGTTTCTGTGGGAGGAAGTGACGCGCGGCTGTCACTTCCTCCCAGTCGGCTGCCGAAAAGCAAGGGCCCGGTCGCGCTGTTAAAGTGCCACAGCGCCCGACCAGGCCCCTGCTGACACAGGCCCACCTCGTGGCCCTAAGTGCATGGGCCACCCGATCGGGGCCCCCATAGTTTGCGGGCAGAGGGCAAACGGAGCAGCTTGGGCCCCCCAGCAGGGAAAGGGCCCGGGGCAGCTGCCCCGTTTGCCCCGCGTTAAAGACGGCCCTGCTCCCAACACTCATTCAATGTCTTCTTTTTCAATTATGCCTCCACCCTTCATCATGCATCGGTTGGAGTCAAGGCTCTGTCCCTGGTCCCCTTATATTTTCTGTTTATACTGCCTCTCTTGGCAAACTTATCACCACATTTGGATTCCACTACCACCTGTACGCCAATGACACCCAGATATATCTCTCCTCCCCGGACCTCTCCCCTGCTGTCCTGCAATGTGTCACTGCTTGTCTTTCTTCCATCTCTGAATGGATGTCCTCCCACTTTCTGAAACTCAATCTCTCTAAAACTGAGCTCCTTGTCTTTCCTCCTCCGAATATTGGTCTTCCTCTTTCACTCTCCCTTCAAGTTAGTGGTACCCACATCAGCCCATACTTACAAGTGTGCTGTCATGGTGTTATACTTGATTCTGGTCTCACCTTTGAGCCTCACATCCAGTCTGTTACCAAATCCTGTAGATTCCATCTTAAAAACATTCCGCCCCTTTCTTAAGCAAGGACCTACTAAGGACCTTGTCCATGCTCTAGTAATCTCCCACATGGATTATTGTAACCTGCTCCTAATTGGTCTTCCCAAAAGCCGTATTGTCAGTCTGTAATGAATGCTGTTGCCAGTCTGATTTTCACCCATCTCTTCAGGAAAGCTTATGGCCTCCCAGAGTAATCTCCATCCTCTACCTCACATACCTGTCTGTTGCTGTCTCTTAAAGGGCAGTACACTACTCTTTCTTCCAGATCTGCTTCACTCTTACCTTTTTTGCTTGCTATCTCCTGTCCTATTTTTTTTTATTTTTTATACCCCACCTCCTATAGAATGTAAGCTCGTTTGTAGCAGTTTCCTCTTCAATCTATTGTACCCATAAGTTTTTTGTAATTGTCTTATTTATTTTTAAATCTCCCCCTTTTATAATATCGTAAAGCGCTACGGAATATGTTTGCGCTATATAAATGCCGATAATAATAATAATATACTATTTTTGTATATATTGTTTTTTCTCTACCTTTCAGTAAGGGGTAGAGGGTAACCCTTACTATTCATGTTTGCTGCCTGCTATCATATTTATACTCTGTTGACACTCTAGCGTTTATCTATTTTTTGTATCTATAGGCATGTGCAAAACCTTTTGAAATAGGACAGGTTTCAAATATGTCCTGTTTTCTGAAATGCCTAGTTGCTCTCGGGAAAACGCCTCCAGACAGCCACCAGTCAGAGGCCGGACGATTAAAGGCAGATTTATAAATTTTGACTTATTTTTGTAATTCAAGTAAGTGATTGGATCTATCCACTCAAAATAAATTACCATAAGAATAAGTTAAGACATACATGTAGGCAAAAGCTGGTGTATGATAATATATATTTTTTCTAATATTTTTTAGTTTACCTCCTCCCTTTTTTAACCCCTTAAGGACACATGACATGTGTGACATGTCATGATTCCCTTTTATTCCAGAAGTTTGGTCCTTAAGGGGTTAAACACCAAAAAGCAAAACTTAGGAGTCTTTAACTACTGCAAACGCTCTTTTTCCGATTTAAAAACTGGCGGTGGTCTGCCCCAGGTGACCCTATGGAAGAGCCTCCACTGGTTCCCACCTAGTGTGTTGCCTTCTTCTAACCACTTATAAGTCTCAATGTGCTCTGACATTAGCATTGATTTTGATTCATGTGCTTATTTCTATATGCATCAAGTCCCTGAGCATGCCAAAAATATTACATCCACAATAATAATTAAAGATGGTATCCCTTACCAGCAGACACTGCATTTGAGGTCTCTAAGTGCCAATGTTCTTATGCCTTAGTTTCTCCATCACTGGTCTAGTGTGTTTATAGTTAAGGAAATAGTCTGGAACAAAATAATCTAAAATACAATAGTTTTCACATAAAATCATAATGTGGTTAAAATTCTCTATTAAATCATACCAAAAAAAATCTCTTGCAGAATAGTGCAACAAGAAAATGAGTAATAGCATGTACTTTCTTTTAAATGTTTTTTTAAGCATTGTAAACCAGTCTGTCGAGGCACAGCCAAAGCATATGTTGTTAATTAATTTAGCCTCCTTGTTGCCTTAAGGGTATACGCACATGAGTGAGGCTAAATAAGGAATGCCTTATTGAGATGGCACTTGTGCTCTTTTAAGCAGATTACTGAGCATGTATTAATGTGCCAGAACGATCATGGAAAGGTGATGTCTCCCATATACTGAAGTGCTCTAGAGGTAAGTGTGGGGTTATATTTACCCCTGCTGCACTAATCACCCCAGTAACAGCTTTACTGAATAGGGAACTACCATACTTAGAGGACTACCTAGTTATGAACAATGCCTTATTTTGTTGAGAGAGTTCCACATTTTGCACTCCTGTCCCAGCAAAAGTGGGTCCTACGATGTGTTCTGCAGTCTGTGCCTAGGCCAGCATGCCATTTCCCTGAATGGGAAACACTTGATGTCCCACTATTGCACAGATTGCTGCAGGGGATAGAGAGACAGAATGTCTGAAGGGGGATATGGAGTCTGTACCATAGGCAACCCAATCCGATCAGCAGCATCCAACCCCAACCTACTATTACAAGCTGCAGTTTCTACCACTGCACCCAAAAGGTATGGAAACGAGAGGGTGGCTAAAAAGATGTATTTTCTTTATTTCTGTGTGTGTGCCTGTTTGTATCTGTGACCTGTGTATACCCTTGCATTCATATACCAACACTACACACAACTGCACCTTTGCAATCACACTCACATACTTGATTCAAAACCATGCTTACATGCAAACACACATGCTACACAGACATGCATGCAAATACCACAAAAATATATGCATTTTCCCCTGCATTCAAACATTGCCACTACAAATAAATGCACCCTTGTATTCACACACCTATACCATATGAAAACACTTTTATTTTTAAACACACAGACACTATACACATATACAACCATACAAAGGTGGGCAAATGGTTGATACCCAGCCGGCAAGTCATTGTTGGAGTTGTACAGACTTTGAGGATCTAACTTTTGGCTACTTGTCCTTTACAGGGGGGCCCAAGACAATGTCTTGCACCAGGGCCCACTCTTCATTAGCTCTGCCACAGAATAAAAATACCTACAGAAGTGTTGCAGTTAAGATCTGGCCCCATCTCCAGTAAACCACACAGCCAGAAGAATGTAGCTGTGGTGAGAGATGTATTGGTGGAAGAATGTGACTGTGGGGATGGATGATCTTGAGGAAAAAGTGTTGGAAAAATTGATAAATGTTCTTTAAATTGAAAATGATGGTTAGTGTGCAAAAGAAGCAGCCAATAAAAAAACACAAAAAACAACTCGACTGAAATAATAAATTGCACCAAATATTAACTGAAAATTAGATATAAAAGTGACAGCAACACTTTGATGAATCTCTCGAAGTGTCCCTAAAATTTATTTTCAAATGTTGGCAACTAGACCAGACAGTCCTCTTTAAAAAAATTAAAATAAAAAAAAAAAAAAAATTGATTTAGTCTATATATTTTATTGCTTTTCAAAGTATATTCATCTGTAGGGCAAAAGCTTAGAGTAAACTCAATAGCTTGGCCTTGGTACATCACTGCTCAGGTCTCAATAGTTTTTGCTCACTTGTGCCATTACAGAGAGAACAAATCTTAAGCATATCAGACTGGTCCCACGCGTACGGGCAGTCCAGATCTGAAATGCCAGCAAGTTCCCTCTGCACGAGAGATACAGCAACCCCAGACGATTGTTTCAGTCTTCTTTTGGGCCTCGTCAGTGAGGTGTAGCTGATATCCCTCTTGGCACAGGGAGCACGCAGTTTACGTCTGGATTACGCTTTTAATTTGGGGCGAGTCAAGTTATTCCCTTAAGTACGGCGGGCGTTCTATGCCGTCCTTTTTTGCGTGGTCCTAAACGCCGGAGGGTGGCATAGAACGTCCCCGCCGTCCAGGGAAACATGGAAAAGGGGAAAGCTCTACATTTGACCCCTGTAAGTTTGCAAAAACCCAAAAGACTTGTACATTGGAGGCACTGTTGTACTCGGGAGATATTGCTGAACACATATTGGGGTGTTCTTTGGCAATAATACATAACAGGAGCTGAGAATCCATGCCTAAAGTACAATGTGTGTGAAAAATAACTCACAAAAAATGACTTCCCAAAAGGTTGACAAAGACTGGTGGTAGAATTAGTGCATGAAAAGTGTTAAAATACCACCATTTGAAATACCCTAGGTTGTCTACTTTTCAAAAATATATGGTTTGATGGGGGTAAATTACATTGGCCAGCTTCAAAAATGTCCCAAATAGGACATGGGTGGATGATGACCAGCTGCGAAAATTCCAAGTTGGAAAACTGGAATGCGCACCCTCCAAATAAGGTATTTTAGCCCCCAGAGAACCCTTATTGCTCTATAACTTTCCAAAAAAAGGTAAGAGCATGTTCACATTAGGTATTTCTAAATTCAGGATAAAATTGAAAAACTATTTAGCACAGGTGTTTTTTGGCGGTTGTACGTGCATAACAGATTTTGGGGGTCAAAGTAAAAAAAAGTGTGTTTTTTGACATTTTTTCATATTTTATAATTTTTTATAGTAAATTATATGATATGATGAAAATAATCTTTAGAAAGACCATTTAATGGCGAGAAAAACAGTATATAATGTGTGTGGGTACAGTAAGTGAGTAAGAGAAAAAATACATCTAAACACAAACACCACAGAAATTTAAAAACATCCCTGGTTCCAAACAGTAAGAAAATTGAAAAGTTACTAAGGGGTTAAGCAACGTTACTGGGCATTTCCCCACGCTAGACCTCATTACTCCCTTTTCCCCTCCCGATCCCCTGTTTGTCACCGAGGCAGCTGTATATTAGATACGAATGCAGTATTACTGTGATATATTATCTGGTATATATATTTTTTACCCCTGGCATTTATTATAAATTATACTAGATTGTATATTTTTTAGGAGGCTTCTTGTCATGATGAACAGTATTTATGGATTTAGAATTTGGCTTACAACTAGTTAAGTGCTATCTAATTTACTATTTTTTTATTATAGCTATTGTGTACCGAATATAGCGTAGAATTCAGAAGGAAACAGACACTATTAAGTGACACTGTTTAACCTGGCAACACTGTTTTTGAACAGCCAGGTGGATAACTTTTGGTTATAATCATTATGCCCTGGTTATCCACTTAGCCCCCTTCTTAATGCAACAGGTGTAGCACATTTTCTTCCCTCCACCTGATGTGCGTTTTTTCTAGATTTCAATATATAAATACCTTCTGGAAGTGAAAGCCTAGGGTTTTCAACCTGCATATATTTAAAAGAAGTTAGTTTCATGCCAAAGACTTAGGAGACAGTTTTTTGAGAAATGATCTCATGCATTCTTTGGTGTGAGTCTGGCACATGCATTAGGCACTTGAGTCATTTCTAAAAACAACTTCCATCTAACATTGTCATAATATAGTAGCAGTCAAGTTATCTCACTAAGCTTTCTAGGATTATGGTAGATGTTCAACATATCTTCGGGATAACTCCTCTACTTGGGTTTATTCCAGCAGCAAGCATGCCGCATGATAAAAGAAAAATCAGTTCTTACTATTAAAAGTACACAGGTTTTTTTTTTTTTATTTCTCTAATTGAGTTTGCCAAAGTGTTTGTTATTATTGTTGCCTAGCAGTTTTTAATTGTATTGTAATAAATATACATAATTTAATATATATATATATATATATATATATATATATATATATATATATATATATATATATATATATAATTAATTTATATATATTGTCAATCAATGTGTTATTGAGGTCATGCAAAACACAGACAGCAAATCAAAATATTTGAGTATTATGTCAAATACAGAACATGTCACAGTGGCTTATGCATTCAACATTAATATTATCAAAAACATTACAATACTCAATGTCACACAATATGTCTTTACCAACTTTTAAATGTTTATAGTGTAGTTAGCAGAGTACTATGCAAAATCTGATTGCAGAAACAAATGTGAATTTGAGGCTGATAACTAGAACACACTTAGGTTTGTTGGTATAACAAGTTTAAATCACACACATGCATACATGGTAGCAAATAGATGAGTAGCTTAATAATGTGGAATTTTAAGACCATCATGATCCCCAAAAATCTTACAGATTCCGATTTAATGATGGTTCCCATAAAAACCTAGAAATAATTAATCCACCAAGAACGTCTACTAACAAATGTTAGCAAGATACAGACATAATTAGAAAAAAGATACCACTGTCACACAGGTATATTGGCAGAATTGGCATCTCAAATACCTGGAGTTGTCTGGCAGAATTGACAAATACCCTAAAGGCATGGCACCAGGGCAAGAGCAGAGGTGTTATGCCAAACTGTGACCGGGCCTCCAACTGTTGCAGTACAGTAGGTACGTTGGAGCAACCACTACCCAACCTCCCGGCTGCAAGGCGAGGCTTGACATCACCCTGTCCAGTCCAGATGTTCCAACTGCTGGACTTAGATCCAAGACAGAGCCGGAGGTACCAGAGGATGGATCACATGACAGGACATCTGTGCTGCACCCAGTGACGAAGTTGCAATTCAATGTTGCAGTGAAGATTCCTGTCTTGTTTGCAATCTTTTCCAAAACTAATTGCATATCTGATCTGGATAATGCCATTATTAGGCCACAGTATCCCACAGGTTCCCAAGACCTGTGGGTTCAAAACAATCCCAAATAATCACGCCTCCACCACCATGCTTAACATTTGGTATGAGGTGTTTGTGCTTGATATGCTGTCCAGAAACATTGTTCTAGAAATCTTGTGGTTTGTTTAAATGCAACTTTGCAATCCTAAGCCATGCTGCCATGTTCATTTTTGACAAAAAAACTGTTATGAACAGTTGTACTATTATGAAATGTAACATGCTAACAGGTCTGTACAGTCTGAGATGTACCTCTTCAGTTTTTTGCAATATCTCTGAGCACTGCATGGTCCAGGTCACTCCTTGGAAGACTGGCAACTGTCTTGATTGTTTTCCACTTTTGAATAATTTTTCTCACTGTAGGATGATGGACTTTAAAATGTTTGGAAAAGGCCTCATGCTGACAATTGCTGATGGCTTTCCTCCTTGGCATTGTTAACACACAGCCTAATTGCTCCAGACCAGCAAACTGCTAAAATGTTGGCTTTTATAGAAGTGGTCACACTTGCTAATGATAAATTAATCAAGGGCATTTGGTTAGCAGTACCTGTCTTCTACTTAGCCATATGTTATGACCAGAAAGGTCAAGTACCCTTATGCTGAAGGTTTATTACATGACATAATTGCTATATATATATATATATATATATATGTGCCAAAAGACCAGGCTATTGCAGTATGCAATGATACCTTTTTTTATTGGACTAACATAATATTTCAAAGACAAGCTTCCAAGAGTTTCACTCTCTTCCTCAGGTCTGGAGCAATACAGATCAATCATCAATCAATCATTATTGTTTCTGACCTGAGGAAAAGAGGAAAACTCTCAAAAACTTATCTTTGATTTATTATGTTAGTCCAATAAAAAAGGTATCATTGCATATTGCAATACTCTGGTATTTTGGCATCTTGTCTACGGGACTAATACGGCTAATCCAATCTACAATATATATATATATATATATATATATATATATATATATATATTGTGACAGACCTCTCTGTCCCTGGATTTTATATTTTATTTCTTAGTTTGTCTGTTTGTTCGGTAATTCTAACTTTCCCTATGACTACCCGTGATCTCGTTCGAAAAACCGAACCAACTACCAAACGACCGACCACCCAGTAGTGGAGTGTGCTGCCTATTGATCCCTTTAACCTTTTCAACACCTTGGGAAACCGCAAACACCTCAACATTCTGAGCAGTTGGCTAGGTTGTCACAGTTCGTATGCACGAACATGTGACGGCGGCCATCTTTACTGTCGAACACGGCCAGCTGTGTTTTGTCATCGAGTGTATGGAACTATTTTCGGACACTCAACCGCACGAACACCGCTGGGACTTCCAGACTTCCAGTCCTAGTTCCTGCAGTGACCAAGAGGTAGGAGGCCGGATATGCACATACAGAGCATATGGATTGCAAGGATTAATATGACAATGACTAACATTTTATCCCTGAGAAGGACTAGCATTCCATCCATGAAGGAGTTAATGTGAGACAACCTATCATTCCATCACTGAAAGGGTTAATGTACAACTTTGCTACCTTGTACTTTCTGATGGATTTACTTGCTGTGACCCTAATGGTAGCAAGATTATACCATCATCCTATTTCCTGCTGTGACCAAGGGGTAGCAGGCTGGGC
Organism: Pelobates fuscus; assembly: GCF_036172605.1. Classification (NCBI taxonomy): domain Eukaryota; kingdom Metazoa; phylum Chordata; class Amphibia; order Anura; family Pelobatidae; genus Pelobates; species Pelobates fuscus. The sequence goes on from NC_086322.1 coordinate 205,510,159, forward strand.
AGGCACATTCGGACCATATATATGGATAAACCCCTTCTACCCTTCATCAATTTCATCTGTACGGTAAGAGATTCCTGCTAATTTTAATTTCAAGCAAATACATGTCTGCTGAAATCCTTATTCCTAAGCTTCTGTTATGCCTTTTAATATAAAATATGCCTTTTAATTCACTTTTTTACTAGGCTTCTGTGTCTTTTAATATAGCCACTGGGTTCATGTATTGCCTTTTATTACTAGGCTTCTGTATCTTTTAATATAGCCACTGGGTTCACGTATTGCCTTTTATTACTAGGCTTCTGTGTCTTTTAATTTAGCTGCTGAATCCACTTATTCCTAGGCCTCTGTTATGACTCCTAATATAGCAGCTGGATTTTCTAATTCCTGGGCCTATATCACTTTTAATACAGCCACTGGTTTCACTTTTTCAAAGGCCTCAGTTGTGCCATTTAATAAAGCCATTGGATTCGCTTATTCCTAGGTTTCTGTTATGCCTTTTATATAGCCCCTAGCTTTACCCAAGTTTGGTCAAATAGCTTAGTGGGCTAATGCATCAACAGAAACTGTTCATCTTTTGGGGGTCACAGGTTCAATTCGCAGCAGGTCATCCCTTTGAGGTAAATTAAATGAGTACAGTACTATTAAATTGGGTAATTAGAGAATATCTGAATGTACCTTTCTAGGTTAAACATCACTTATACTCTTTTCTATGCCTCTGTGGCTATTCACCGCTTTATTCACTGATTGTTATACCTTGTGATTTATTTTATGCATTCTCGGCTATCCGCAACTTTTATTACAATATTCTATGCCTCTATATTTGGTTTTAGGCATTAACAGCTATTTGCCACTTTATTAACTTATGTATGCCTCTGTACTTGATAACGGGCATTCTCGGCTATCTGCCACTCTGTTTTTCTATCCCAGCCTTTCATTTTATTTCACGGCTCTTTTTTAGCAGAGATTTGCTTTGCTAAGGATAACATAGGAATCATATGCAGTTATGGATTCAGATCCCTCTGCTCCTAGAAAAAAGGCCACACTCTAAGGGACATAGGTAAGCCATTCTAATTTTTTTCTGTAGTTCCAAACAAAAGAGTGCCTATTAATAATTGGAATTCCCTACGATGAAAGCGCTATGGGAAGAAAATCATCTGGATCATACAAGAGAAGTCGCTACTTTGTGAGGCATATGATAAGTGAGCCTTATGAAAGTAAAGTCTCTGTGCAGATTGTCTGGACGTGGCTACAGGCCAATCAACCTTTATGCCATATATTATGCAATATCAAACAGGAGGTATCTCAAGCCATCATAGAAGCTGTTAAAGTGCAGATCCATTGGACAATTCCCAGAATTAATACTCTGAGGAATCCTTGGAGATTGATACATTCAGAGATCTGGTATCATCTTTGGATGCGGATATTCAGCCTATTTTAGTACCTCCAGAATCAGCTCAAGTGGACCAGAGTCCGAAGGTCCTTATCTGAAAGAATGTTCTACAGTTGATCCTTCTACCTCTAGCCTTACTTTTGTATGTCAGAAAGAACAGAGCATCTTTTCCAGTTCCCAGTACCATTAATATCCTTATTATGGAAGAATGGTTGTACACTGAAGTTTTCAACACATGGGAGTTTCTCGCATCTTCATCCACTGGATATCAGATGTTTGTACCTGGAACTCTGCTCCTAAGTGGACTATGAAGTACTTAGTCTGGCTAAATGTTCAACTCTACCTGTTCAACAATCTCGCTGAGACTCCATGGAGCATAGATGACCTTGATCCTCCCTAATAACCTATGTAGCAGCTGGCACATGCTTTCATCCTGCTGCAAACTCTTACCTCAATCTCTAAGGATCTAAGATTGGTATGGATAGATAATCTTCCTTTTGTCGGTTGGCATTGCAAGTCATTAACCCGGAAATAGTCTTCAGCTAAGAAGCTTTCGTAGGTTGGATTATACCAGAAATATGACTCTCTTTGTCTACTAGTCGGGCTTTTTGGCTCAGTACCTGGTCCGTGTATGTATCCTCCGAAATGAATGGATCAAGAGAACGGTAGAGGGAAGGAAAGCTTGTCTACTACAAGACCTAAGGTTCAGGAGACCATTTCGATCCAAGGCCTCTCATTCCCTTCCTTCCAGGACCCAAGTATTTTACACCTGGAAGAGCATATTGTAGATCTCAACCTTGAGAAGTGGTTATTCTTCTACCAGATTAAGAATAGCGGTGAAAAGAGACACATTGTAAATTTCAAAAGCCGCTCCAACACAAAGATTCTGTTTCTAACAGGCAGATGGAGATCTATTCTAGATCTACATAAGTTTACAGGATTCTTGAACATTCTTCATCATAAAGTCGGTATTCCTAGTAAATTGGAAGATTTCTACAGATTTTCAGGATGCTTATTGCCATGTACCCATTGCCCCACATCACCAGAGTTTTCTCAGATTGCAGTGGAAAAACACTTTAATTTTTACATCTTCATGGTGAAAGATAAATGGCTGCTAAAATAACCTTGATCCCTCCCAGTCCAAGGTATAGCCGGAAACACGGTTTGACACAGTCCAAGGCACGGTTACAGCTCTCTTCAGAAAGTACAGTACGACATTAAATAAAGGATGTTAACTGTTATATTACCTCAGCAGAGGAAGTTTTGATCCAGGTCCTCCACCATAGATCTAAGTGGACAATGATGGCTCAAGGAAGAATGTTAACTTTCCAATAGAAATTCCTTGGACAGTGAAAATTATGAATTCCATCCACTGGGGTTGAGGATCTTTTCTCCAAAATAGAATATGTTCGTGAAAGGGACATTCTTAACATCCAATACCTCTCTTCTGCATAGGTTGTATAAACATGGTTTTCACTTCTGTGTATCTTCTTCAGTACCTCAATGGGATCTACCAAAATAGCTAGTTATTTTTCTCTTCCACCAGGTCCAGTGCTACTCTCCTCTTTTTGAAGGTTTTGATATTAAAAAGAAAGGCTTAAATATAAGGGTCTTTCAGGTGCAGCAATTAATACCCTTCTGAAGGCCATGGAAAACGTATATATCCTTGGCTACCTTCACAGAGTTGGGATGCCTTTTTTTTTCCTGGTCTATTTCTAATTGGGTAATCATTCAAATTCCTTCCACCAAAGAGGTTATATGTTCTTTAATCCAGGACTTATCTAGGACCTAGCCACATCACCTCAGAGGTACATGTCACTCTCTTATCTATCTTTTCGTGAAGGGGCTTTGATATGGGGGTATCTAAATATCTGTCGGTTGTATTTATATGATCGCTCAGTTAACCATTGCTCCTGTGGACTTCTCACCCCTTTTAACCATGAGACTCTATCTCTCCACATCTGCCTAATATTAAGTTAGCTCTATTGGTGACATTAGCATTGGGCAGAAGGATATCAGATCTTCAAGCAGTATTTGGCATAAAACCCTTTACTGTCTTTCACAATATAGAATAATCCTCAACCTGTTCCTGAATTTAGTCATAATGTGGCTTATTCTCTCCATATTAAGAAATTATTCTTCCAGCTCTGAAAGCCTATTGATTGGAATAAAGACTCCATAATGAAACTTTCTTCTCTTGTTCTAGATAGATGTCTTAAGATCTATTTCTATAGATTCACTAATTGGCTTTCTTCTGATAGTCTATTTATCTTTTCTAATGCACCAGGAGAGGTCTTCAGCCTCTATATAAACCATTAGCAGAGGGATAGTCTTGGCTATTTTCAGGCTACTAAGCCCTAGGGTTTACAGTACCTGAAGGTCTGTTAGCTCTCTACTAGAGCTGTTTCTCCCTCTTGAGCATCGGTGGTCAAGTTTCCCTGGAACGTATAGGTTAAATGCCTGCTTGGTCCTCAACCAATACTTTTTTTTCCCAGACGTTTTCTTAGGTACATTTGAGTAGGTAATGTGGCAATAGTGGGAAATCAGTTTTTAATTTCCATTGTCACATGAGGTGTGTGTGTTTTCATTTTGCATTCATAATTTGGAATTCTTGTGTATTTCTTTCCCTCCCTTGGTTATTGCTTGGGTATTACCCATTGTTGTGCTGCTATGGATATGGCCAGGAAAAAGGAAAATGTATTCCTACTTACCATAATTTTCTTTTCCTGGTCATAGACCATGGCAGCACAAAGATTCCACCCTGGGATATTGCTGGAAACAAGACTGAGAGTAGGAGGGATACCTTCTGTTTTAATTAGTTTCCTGACTAATTAGGGATAGGGAGGAGCTACCCATTGTTGTGCTGTCATGACCTATGACCAGGAAAAAAAATTACGGTAGGTAGGAATATATTTTCATATATATATATATATATATATATATATATTTATTTATTTATAAAATATTTTACCAGAAAAGATACATTGAGATTTCTCTCGTTTTCAAGTATGTCCTGGGTCCACAAAACATTGCATTGATACAACAGGGTGCAATAAAATACAAACACAATATTAATACACAATATATACAATATTTAACATAGAACAGGTAAGAAATATATAATCAACCATAGCATGTGCATTCTCTTTTGAGGTATGTAGAGAGGGATCTCTTAAAGGTCTTTAGGCTTGGGGAAGATTTGAAAGTGTGCAGGAGGTCGTTCCATAATTGCGGTGCTCTGTAGGAAAAGGAGAATTGGGCTGCTTTCTTTTTGTATTGTGGCAGACTAAATAAAGTGCTGGTACTGGATCGGAGGTTATAGTAGGTGGGAACAGCTGAGGAGAGCATCCTGCTCAGGTAGGGTGGGAGCTTCCCAGAAAAGCTCTTAAACACAAGGCTGGAAAGATGAAGTGTGCGTCTGGATTCCAGTGACAGCCAATTTAGTTATTTGAGCATGTCACAATGGTTGGTCATGTAATTACATTGTAGCACAAAGTGGCAGAACGAGTTATACAATGTATTACGTTTATTAAGTTGGGTACTACATCCCCATAATCAATTATTGGCATCAGCATTTGTTGTACAATCTTTTCCTTTACTGTAGGGTTTAGGCAGGATTTGTTTCTGTACAGGGCACCTAGTTTTGGATAAAGTTTAGATGCAAGTTTTTCTATGTAGAGGCCAAAAGATAGATTGGGGTCTAATAACATACCCAAGTATTTGCAAGAGTGGACTGCAGTCAGTGTGCTATTTGAATTTGTTTTGATGGATGGGTGGGAATTGTGTAATTTGGGTAATTTAGGTACTGACTGTTTTGTCAGTGTTTAGGAAGATTTTGTTTTTTGCAATCCACTTTTCTACCTCTGTAAACTGGTCTTTCATTTATAAATAATATAAATAGTAGGAGGCCGAGAATGGAATCTTGGGGAACACCACACGTGACTAGGAGAGGGAGGGAGTCGCTGTCAGAAATGGACACATATTGAGAGCGATCAGATACATGCGATCAAAACTAGGTTAGCAGACAATCACCAATACCTGAGTTTTTAAGTTTGTGCAGTAGAATGTCTTGGTCTACTGTGTCAAAGGCCTTTGCAAAATCAAGGAAAATAGCTCCAGTTAGGTCTCCTTGTTCCATGCCAGTTTGGATGTCATTGCAAACTTTTAAGAGGAGTGATTTGGGTGATTGATCAGTTTGATTGTTTGATTGTTTGTAATACTCACATAGGTGCGTATGGACGTGTTTTTTCTCTATATTTTTTACCATACTGGGAGCAATGATATTGGGCGATATTTAGAAACCAAAGTAGTGTCACTACTTTAATGAATAGGTTAATTAGGGTTGCGACAGGTATAGCAATTGCCAGCGCACTGAGCTTCAACAGCATTGCTGGGATTTGATCAGGTCCAGACTGGTTTTTAATTTTTAGATTATTAAGGTGTTTTAGTGATACTAATAGGTACAGGTCTAAAAAGGAACTTGTCTATATTGGGTTTTTGCAAATTTAGTGGGTCTGATCCACATTTGTAGTTTCAGGTTGTGTGTCATTTATTAGCTTCGCAATCAGGGTAGTGGAGCATCCGACAAAATAATTGTTAAAGGCATTTGCTACATCTAAGGGAAGTTGCACGGTTTGGTTATCCACCTTGACAGTGAAGGGTTGAGAGTGGATTGGGGAAGTTTGTAATTTATTTATGACTTTCCAAAAGTTTCTAGGGTTTGATAGGTTATTGTTCAGATTTTCACAGAAATATTGGGCCTTGGCCAATTTTGTTTGTTTTGTGCATATATTTTGCCATTGTCTATATGCACAGTGATCGTTCATAAAGCCAGTACGCTTATACTTTGACCACAATGAATCCCGAAACTGGTACATTTGGATGAGGTCAGCTGTGATCCAGTTCATATGTTCTCCTTTTACTCTCCCCTTACGCAGCGCGGCATGCAAATTCCAAACTCCAGACTGAAAGAATTCAACTGCACAGTGTAGATCTGGGATAAAGTTTAATATGTGCCATGGAAGGTTCTTGATGTCATTAAGAAAGGATTCAAGATTACATTCTTTGAAGGACCTGGTGATTTTAACCTTGGGAGAGGATTTAGTATCATTTATTTTGCGCTCTTAGTACACTAAACAGTGATCACTGAAACTGTTAGGGAGAACACCTGCCTCCTGGATTCTGTCAGGAGAAGTGGAGAGAATACAATCGAGCAGGGTATGATTATGACTTTTAATGTTTATGCGAGTTGGGGAGGAGATTAATTGCGTTAGCTGCAAAGTCTTAAACAGCGAGCAAGAACTATTATTTTTAGGATTCAGCCAATCAATATTAAAATCTCCAAAGACCAACGGTTCACTTTTTGGGTTTTGAGCTTTCACTTAGGATCAGAGCCGGTGCAAGGATTTTTGCCGCCCTAGGCAACAATCCATTTTGCCGCCCCCCATGAATACAACAACATTCCGTTTAGATGTTTATTCACTAAACTCTGAATTACAGTGAAGAGACATTTAGGGAAAGAGACGCACTGAGTAGGCATCAAAGGGAAACTATAGTGCCAGGAAAAACACTTGTTATCCTGGCACTATAGCTTCCCCCTCTGTCAAACGCACCCCCCCTTGTGGTACAGAAAGGGTTAAAACCCCTTCTGTCACTTACCTGGGTCCAGCAACAATGTCTTTCGTGCTGGCTTGGGTCCGCCTTCGCTCCTTAATGGCCACGCTCGCAGTGGTATTTCCAAGACACTAGGTTTTGCGTGACGCTGGACGTCTCAATGCATTGCCACTAGAGGAGTTAACGTTAACCCAGGTCAGTAATTATTTCAGTTTCTTAAAAATTGCAATAATTACCTTTGCAGTGTCACACAATCTCACTAATACACGCACTCTCTCACTGGCATACAAACTTACACATTCTAACTAACTTACACACTCTAACACATACACACTCTCACTGACATACACATTGTCACTTGCACGCTCTCACTGACATACACAGTGTCACTTACACACTCTCACTAACACACACACACTCTCACTGACATACACAGTGTCACTTACACACTCACACACACTCTCACTGACATACACAGTGTCACTTACACACTCTCACGAACACACACACACACTGTCTCACTGACATACACAGTGTCACCTACACACTCTCACCAACACACATTGCCAGTTACACACTCTTACTAACACAACACAGTGTCACTTGCACACTCTCTCACACACACACACACACACACACAGTCTCTTGCACACTCTCTCACACACACAGTGTCACTTGCACACTCTCATTAACACACACACACACACACACACACTGTCAGTCAAACACAAAATCACACCACTCTACATATAGTCACACTTAATTTACACACACAAACACAGTAATGTAACACACACCAATTTACAAACATTCATACTATAAACAATCCCCCATGCCATACCTGGGTGCTGTGAAGAGTTCCAGGCAGCAAAATTCAGGATGTTGGTCTTCTTTCTCCTGGGGGGAGCAGGAGAGCCGTGCACTGTGAGCACAGGCTGCTTCCTGTTCCCCTCTGAGTGCTTCCTGTGTTCACAGACAGGGGGCAGCTGGAATACCAGTTCACATCCCAGCTTCCCTCAGCCTGCAGGAAGCACATTGCTCTGCTCGGGGGATGGGATTACAGTAAACCCCACTCCCTGAGCAGGTAATCGGCTGCAGAGGGAGCCCAGCAGCTGAATGGCTGCGCTGGGGGGTGGCTAAGGAGCTGCTCGCCCAGCACAGCATCCCCAGACAGCAGCAGGGCAGTCCACCGGGAAACCTCCCAGTGGGCGCCCCCAGAGGCCGGCGCCCCAGGCGAATGCCTTATTCGCCTTAATGGTAGCGCCGGCCCTGCTTAGGATATGGGCTATGTCAGATAGGGAATGCACTGGAGAGCTAGGTGGGTGGTAGATTCCTGCAACAATGATTGATTTACTGCACGGGATCTCAATTGTGCCAGAAAGGAAATCAAATGTGACAGGAGGGCTAAAGTTTTGTAAGCGGGTAAACTTTATGGAATTGTAAACATAAATAACAATGCCTCCTCCTCTCTTTGCTCTGTCGTTTCTAAAACATGAATAACTCTGTATTGCAATGGTGAAGTCTGGTATTTTAGTTGTTAACCAAGATTCTGAGAGCACAATGATTTTTGGTTTGGAATGGGAAAAAAGGGAGTTAGCTACGGATGTTGCAGTGCACAAAAGAGAGGCCTTTTTTAGTGGTGAGATTAGGAATAGAATCAGCTGGGTGACCAGGGTTAGACTCCACATCATTTGCAAGGGCAAGTAACATAAGGAATAGGAATTTGGACATAATTTTTGTTTGGCCATATAGTGAATGGGATACTTTATAATTTTGTGAGGTGGGGGTAGGAGGGCTATTTTTATAACTCTCCACCAGCACTCAGCAGATAAGTTACAGCAACAGAGCAGGCCATGGTGTATGATAATTTTTTTCCAGTTTGAGGTGTGTGCAGGGGCGTATTAGCCGCGAAGCAAACAAGGCATTTGCCTTGGGCGGCATTTTCCCTCGCGCGCCGCCCGCAGAGTGAGACTGGGAGCCGGAATATGACGTCATATTCCGGCTCCGCCTCCCAGCCTCACTCTGCGGGCGGCGCGCGAGGGAGCTGAGCAGAGAGCTCAGGGGAAGAGCTCCCTCGTCGGCTGCCCAGCCTGCCCGCCAGTGCCGTCCTGCAGCCACTGGACCACCAGGGAGTGGGAGAACCCCCCACCCCCAGCATTCCCAAAGGTAGGGAGGCGGGGGGGGGGGGGAGTAAATAAAAAAAAAATGTGTTAATGTGAGTGTGTGTGTCTCTGACTGTGTGTGTCTGATAGTGTGTGTGTGTGTTAGTGTGTATGTGTGTGTCTGTTAGTGTGTGTGTGTGTCTGTTAGTGTGTGTGTGTGTGTCTGTTAGTGTGTGTGTGTGTGTCTGACTGTGTGTGTGTCTGACTGTGTGTGTGTCTGACTGTGTGTCCGACAGTGTGTGTCTGTTAGTGTGTGTGTCTGTTAGTGTGTGTGTCTGTTAGTGTGTGTGTGTCCGACTGTGTGTGTTTGTTAGTGTGTGTGTCTCACTGTGTGTGTCTGTTAGTGTGTGTGTGTGTGTCCGACTGTGTGTGTTTGTTAGTGTGTGTGTCAGACTGTGTGTGTTTGTTAGTGTGTGTGTCTGTTAGTGTGTGTGTGTCCGACTGTGTGTGTTTGTTAGTGTGTGTGTTTGTTAGTGTGTGTCTGACTGTGTGTGTTTGTTAGTGTGTGTGTGTCCGACTGTGTGTGTTTGTTAGTGTGTGTGTGTCCGACTGTGTGTGTTTGTTAGTGTGTGTGTGTCCGACTGTGTGTGTTTGTTAGTGTGTGTGTCCGACTGTGTGTGTTTGTTAGTGTGTGTGTCCGACTGTGTGTGTTTGTTAGTGTGTGTGTCTCACTGTGTGTGTCTGTTAGTGTGTGTGTGTCCGACTTTGTGTGTTTGTTAGTGTGTGTCCGACTGTGTGTGTTTGTTAGTGTGTGTGTGTGTCCGACTGTGTGTGTCTGACTGTGTGTGTGTTAGCTAGTGTATGCGTATCTCTCAGTGAATGTGTGTGTATTTAGAAGGCGGGGCAGGGGGGAAGGGTTGGGTGGGGGTGGCGCGGGTGGAGGGGGGGTGTCTGAGTTTTGTCCTGCCTAGGGCAGCACAAAACCAAGATACACCACTGGGTGTGTGCTTATGGCGTTAGTGATGTGAACACAATTGGACTGAGAAAAGGGGTATTAAGATTAACAGTATGGTTATATTTTGATTCATACCACCTGAGCACCTGAGACTGAATAAATGAATGCTGATCAGGATCACGATACCTTTTGAAACTCTGCTTGCATGTTGCTCCTAGCCTATTGAACAATGTGTATAAATGCAGGCTATTAAAGAAACGCAGCCAAAGTCTTCACTGTAATGTATTACTTGCCGATGACCATTTACACTTACCGATGATATTTTCTACCATCTAGTCTGAAACTTAGGAGGGTATAGTACATCCAAACTGAATAGGAATCTCCTCTTCCGTGACAGTTTCCATAGGAACAATTGGTTTACATTCGGTTGCGCAAGCGCAATGAACTGTCCTGATATCCTCCCCTTTTGGGAGTTACTTTCATGCTCATTAATGAGCTATTTTTTGCAATTGGTCTACCCCCTGGTGGAGGCGGGACATACTCCCCTTCAAATTGCTACCCTTATGTGGATTTCATTTCAGCTCTTGAGAAAGGCGGATTTGCCGCCAAAACGCGCGTTGGGCCTCCGATGCATATACTTTAGCGTTTAACATTCACTTTGTTTTTGTTTTTTTTTGATAATGGTTGTTAGACTGAAGTGACCTTAAAATGCTTTTAGATCTAAAATCACCTTTAGTCTAGAGGGGTTGCCTCGAAGAGGCCTTGAAGCAACAAGGGGGGAGTTGCAGCATGTTAATCAGCATTTAAGCAATTTACTTTTGTCCTGTTCTTCTCACTCAGGCTTGAGAGATTCCGTTCATTTACCTCCACATAAAATCTACACTGGAGGTCTGTAATGCTATAGGAAAGAGATTTGACACAGTTAGCCCCGAAACTGAGGTTTTCGATTGATCAAGCATCTTTGTAGGACTTGTGGTCTTTCCCTATTTAAATAGGCCTTCTCCTGTTGATGATAGCAGTGGGGTTAACTTATCTCTATTAGCCTTTGCTCTGACTACATCACACCCACCCCTATCTAGACTTACATCCTTAATTCAGGAGTCACCATACGATATGACACACTGATACTCCTACGATTTTTTGCTTGTTCTAGACATTTGACTAATCTCTTTATGTATACTTATTTATCTCTAGACTATTACTCACTGATTATACCTTGATTTGGTAAACAGACCGTCTAAGTAGCCCTGTATTTGTTGTCTATAATTGAGATTTTTATATCTTTTTGTATTTCTAATAGACATTTAAACAAATAGGTTGATTATTTGCAACGCTCCATCTGAAACCATTTGTGAGGCTAAGTCATTTTTATAGCCATTTACTTTAGCGGTATCCTCTTTGATAATAACGTTACAGCCAAGAGATACAGATCTATATGACATCTAATATCCTGTATCCAATATACTGCATTTACTACTCAATTATTACTAGATTATGCTACATTTGTAGCTTGTGGAGTACAGGAAACATTTGTGATCTAGACCTTACAGTCATCCCATTATCATTTTAAGGCCTTTTCACTTCACAATGTTGATACACAATTTTAGTATGTTCTGTACGTGCGTTTTTTAAATAAAGTTTATTACCCTATATTGAACTTCTATATTGAGGTATCTCTCTGCCGCTGGTTGTTCTCCTTTTATTTAGGGGCTAACCATCCTCATTTGTCTTCTGTATTTCAATTTACGGGTTAAGCCCTATTTACCTCTGTAACCCCCTCTTTAAAACTCTTAGGATAGGCTTGTTTCCTACCCTTCTGTAGTTTTTTTTTCATTTTTCTTATATATTTGGATTAATGTCATAGTGGTATGAGGTGTGCAGATGAAAATGAAATACAAATAGTGAAAAACAAAAATAAAAATTTAAATCAAAGTATATAATATTGGCGAGTGATATATAGCTATTTGTAGGGAGAGAGGGTATGTGTTCTATAGGGTTAAGAGATTGGAAGGGTGTGCTGATCAGTGTTGCACCTGTCATTTCAGGAGAATGAAAGCTGTGTGGGAGACTAGCTATAAATGAGGAAATGAGCATGGGATGGGTGGGAGGGGAAACAATCTTCCAGAAGGCTGGCAGTGGAATGGCTGATTGAGCTCTGGGTGCTTTTCTGGACTGGGTAAGTTTAAAATCAGACTCTGTGAGAGAGATATATATTAGGGTCAGATGGGCTAAGGGATGGGGAAATGCATCTATGGACATTTTATTTAAGGGTCATTTAAGGAAAAACAAAGGGTAAGATTGAGAATTACAGAGATAAGACAGAGGTATTCATGTAGGGAAATAAAACCATTAAACAAATAGCAAGTACAGCATTTGCTGTACAATATTTTGCTTTACTGTAGGGCGTAGGGATGGTTTGTTTCTGTACAGGGCACCTAGTTTTGGATAAAGTTTAGATGCATATCCCCAAATATATATACTTTGGAGACCTGTTGGGATAATAATAATTTAACCAGAAATTGTAAGCAAATCGATCCAATTGGTCTCCAATTATTACTTTTTTTAATTGACTTTTTTGTTTTGTATATTTTATAGAAATACACAAAACCTATCTACTGATATCTAATAGCACTATTACATCAGATTGCTTACTTTGTGTGTTTAAACAATATTTTAGCGTGCCATTTACTTTTGTTATGTTGACAAATTATCCCAAAAGGCTTAGAGAGAATGAGAGTTAGACTAAACCTTCTCAGTGGAAATATGGCACAAATCAATTCTGGGAGTTACAGAGCTAAATAGATGCATAATGTATAGTGAACCGGGGTATTATCTTATTCCATGGCTCTCACACTCAAAGGCATTATCATGTTCTTAGCCCTTTGAATTGCTTGATGCTCCTTATCTCTAACATAGTGACTTAAACCTTACATCTTATTTCAGTATGGACTTTTATATAAATGGATAGAGGGGAATATCTTTTACCCATGCGGGCAAAAAGTGAGAGGAGGATAGTGGATGTAGGATTTATTCTATTCCAATGGGCAGCATCACAGAAAAGCCATGTAGGGCATAGAGACACATGCACACACATAAAAATAACTGTGAAGTATGTTTTATGGGATAGAGTTTCCTTAATCTTAGGACAGCACAGACGCATACATTACATATCCTGGTAATACATACATAAATATATTTTTTGCATGTTAATTTTTCTATAGATATAATGGCCTTATTCACATCTTCCAAAGAACTAGACACCTATAAATGGTGAAGGATATATTAAGCCAAGAATTTAAAGAGAATCCTTGATTTGATACTCGGAACACCATCTGGAATCACTTTCCATTTAAACTTTAAATATATGTTATGAGTCATTGCTACATCAAATTAAAATTTAGTGTTTGTAACAGAATTGCACTAATATGTTAAAAAAAAATAAAAATAATGATGTAACAGAATTAAATATGGATACATTTTGCAACATGTTCACTAAACACATTGTGTAGTTTGACTTCATTTGAGATGCCTTTTCAGTTATTTAAGCCCAAATTTTGATGTCCGTTATCAAGCCACTGGTTTAGAACTTACCTGTATTCTGCCGGTGTCGCTCCCCACCTTCGCTTCCTCAGCCAGAGAGCTGAAAACTGTATTGGCAATGGTGCTTGTAATGTTCTTTTAATGCGAGAAGGGACAGCAGTGTTTATTGTACAAATGCATGTTTTTCATTGGGTCAGAAAGGCGTATTTTGTTCTATTTCGGGTTTTTCGTTTTACAATGTGAAGCTGTTTGTGCACTCTGTTTTATACAAAGTACATTTGATGATGATTATAATTATTGAGAAATACCAAAAATATTACTTTGTATAACTATCTTTTGTATAACTATCTTTAAGTATAAATTTTGACAATAGAGTAATGAGCAAATATTTTTTTTCACTGTAATTAAATTATAAAATCTCAGTACATTAGTGGGATTTTCCCAATATTGAACCCCTGTCTTTCCATGCATGGTGGAGCATGCTTATTTAAGTCTATCTGAATGTATTATCTTCTTAATTTAAAATAATCTAAAGCTAAACATATTGAATTATCCTTCCAATGGGAAATAAATATACACACTATAGAGGAAAATTGTTGAAGACAAGAACGATATAAAGATTCATGTGATATATATTCATATGTATTTTTTAACTATATAAATATATATATATATATATATATATATATATATATATATATATATATATATATAGTTAAAAAATACATATGAATGGTTGATGACAAGAACAATATAAATTGAATATAAATTGAAACCATATAAATGGTTGAAGACAAGAAATATATATAGATTCATTCATTTTCCTATACAGTGTGTGTTTTACATGAGTTGTTCCTAACAGTCTAGTTTGCAAATAGCCATAATGAATATTTAATTCATGAAAGACAGCCTATAACATGATGACAGTATATTTCCAGCTTATGCTTTACTCTACCTGCTAGGTAAACTAGTGAAAAGTAAATTTAGAACAGGGGCCAGTGTATGAATTTACCACCTATGTACAAATGCACTGTTCTCACTTCTGAGTTAAAAAAGTTGAGGTTGAGCTGTTATATTTGGTGACATGTCTAGTGTTGCACCCACAGTAAACATGTTCCTGTTTTGACCACAACATAAAGAAACCATACTTGTTTTGATGTGGAAAGACGAGAGAGTTATTTATGAGTTATAAATTCTCTGCAATACTGTGAAGAATAATTTTCAGATTGTGCTAAAATGGTATACCCAGAAAAAATTCTTAAACTGCAGAAAACTACAAATCAACTAATATTTTATTTTACAGTATGCTAGTTGGTAATCATCTCACAATACATGGTTTGCTTTCTATTTTATTACATTTTAAATCCACACTTATTATATAGTGTTTGAAAACCTTATAATCTATAATCTGTATTTTTTTTCTTCTAGTGTCGGATTTTTCAGGCCTCAGTAATTTAGACCGTATACACAGCAATGTTGAAAAGCAAGTAAATGAAACTTTAAGAAGACGCAGACATGCTGGGGAAAATGATTACAATATTGAAGTGCTTCTTGGAGTTGATGACTCTGTTGTGAGATTTCATGGAAAAGAACATGTTCAAAACTACCTCCTTACATTGATGAACATTGTAAGTATTCCTTTTTCTGTATTAGCAAATTCTGTGTCTTTTTGTATTTTACAAAAAAAGATCAATTTATACAGAATTATGCAGGGATTCAGTAAATTAAATAAATAAATAAAGTGGTATGTTGAGGAAGGTTAGAATCTTAGGTCCAAGTAGATGACCTGAAATATTGGTGGTATAGCTATCGACTGGAGCTGGAAGAGAAGTGCTGCTTAGTGAATATAGCCCATTCCCCCAGTAACTGGACGACACACAGTTCTGGGAGTCAAAAATATACAGATAGGATAAGCTCTAGTGTCAACTGAGTATAGATATGATAGCAGGCAGCAAACACCAATAGTAAGGGTCACCCTCAACCCCTTACTAAAAGATATAGAGAAAACAATATATCCAAAATGTAGGTTGCCCCAATATAAAGTCCAGTTAGTCCACAATTGCTGGAGTTTGTTCTCAACTGGTAACCGTCCAGACGTAAAATGGTGGGAGTATATGAAATTAAAGCAGAAAATAAGCAGTGATGGTGCAGAGCATATGGAACTAGGTGCAGGACATATAACTATAATGTATATGGTATATCACTCACATTTGAGAGAGTTATAAGGCCAGCTCTGAGATTAGCAGCATGCAGTGGTACAATCCCCACTAATCTACATATCCAGGAGAAGTTTTGACCGGCCATGAGGTGATGCCCTAAAAGAGTTCCAGAGAATCCAGGGCAGTGGCTGGTCTTCGTTCAGAGTTCCTGTAAGAAAACTGGTGAATGCTCCCACTGGCTCTTAGGTAGTGAATGCTCCCCCCAGTCGGTAGATCCTATCTCCCAAACGTGGTTAGTCTAGTTGGTCAGGAAAGTATAGTAAAGAACGTGTAGTTGAAATTAGTTTCACGCACTCAACGACCAAGTACTGCTGCCTGTGTTCGGGAGACAAAATGGCCACCATGTACTGGACCACTTGTGTTATACAAACGGCAACCACCCCGGGAAAGCACTCAAGTTGATCCTTTAATTGCGGTTAACAGCCAGGGGTGGTTGGTGTTCTAAGTCAATAATGAGGGGGACCATACAAGTTCTATTTGGTTCCCGAACAGGGGGATACGATAGTGTTCGGAAAAATGAAAGATGGGTTCGGGCAACCTCTGGGACTGTTACCAGATCCTCCACAGTACATTTAAAACTCACCTAGCCTATCCACTAAGGGCTAAGTTTACCTGAGACAAAAATCTGACATTTTACTTAAAAATGTAAGGTTTTGAAAGCTTTTAAAAAGTGTAAATTTCACTATCTAAAAAAATAATCCACAACTCTCTGTATATGATATTTGATGTGTGAGACTAAAGGGACCATTTCTCATATCCCCCGTATGTTGGGGATTGGGAACCACACTCATCCCTCTAGATCACGGTTTATTTTCTGTTCCCTCAGAGTAGCCCTGTTTCCTGATTAAAAAAAAAATTGTGATGTCTACTTAATGGCAGTTAACTTAGAAAGCCTGTGTCAAGAAGATCCTCTTACTAACTTGTCATAACCATGGGGTTGTCAAATACCAGTTGATATGTTTCAAGTATATATTTCCTATCAAGCCAGAGTATGTTGGTAAATACATTTTCCATAAAAAGCTATTAAATAGAAAAAAATGAAAGACTGCTTAATTGAACTAAGTGAAATGTACTCATTCACACAACACTATCATTAACTTAAATTGCGTTCATTAAGTGTCCATAATAGAAACCAAAATATAAATACAGTAAATGGATATTTGTTATTCTAGACAACATTAGGGTTGTAAAAAAAAAAATATTTAGATTTTGAAGATAAATTATGAAGGTATTATACTATTTATACTGTACTATACTATTAACCAAACAGTCTTCAGATTGATTCAGATATTCTAATTCTTAATCCATTCAAATACTCTGACTGGCACTAAAAGTACATCAAATGGCTAAATAGTCAATCAAGAATGAATTGTTGAACAATTCCTTTGCTATTTTCTCAAATAAATGAATGTTGTACAACAACTTGGCACATAAAAAATAAAATGAAACCACGAAGGACCCGGGAGCATAGTCACTCCAGTCCCCTCAAACCATGGGTGGAGGTACGAGGATTAAGTCTTTCTGGCATATCCCTTTCTTGAAATTTCCATAGTGGCAAAAATCATGCCATGGCACAAAAAAAACACAGCTGGATGTTTAATGTGATCTGCCAATAGTCCTTAAATTGCATTTATGAAATATCTGAATTGCAATAGAATTTTGATAGTGAATAACCTAATGGATAATTGAATCTCTTGTTAGTTTTGTTTTAATATAAATTATTTAATTATTAATAACAATTTGTTGTGCTAAAATTCCTCAAATCCCTCTCCACCCAACAAAATATTTTTGCCTGTTAAGAAGGCAAACTAACCATAATAGGAAAGCCATCTCACTGATGGCAACTGCCAATACTTGATGGCTAACATCATTGCCATTTATTGTGTAATAAGTATGAGCACAATGAGATTTTTTGAAGATACCACTCATGCATTAGTTATTAATCTTTTTTTTTATTATTTGGGATCCAAATAATATTCATTACACCCATTCTTTAACTAACATTAACTTACTGAGCAATTCTGCAAGTGCTATTTTATTAACATTTTACAAACCAAACTTTTTCCTACTGCACTAGCTGAGGCAGAGCTACAGTTGGCACTTTATTGTGGGCTATTGCCTGTGCCCTTATGAATATGATGTGCTTATTTTGACTACTATTCTTTCTTCGAGATGTTTCATCCTGTGGAAGCTTCTGTAAGCAATTTTCAACATTGCCATTATGATGCATCTCGTGTCAAGTAAAGCTGCCAGGCTTGAGAAAAAAAAAAAAAAGACTGGCAGCGCTGAATCTGAAAGTTCCAAGTTTAATATTGATATATTTATTTTCATAGGTTTAACAGACATGTCACCTGCATGTATTTGGAAAATGATCCACAATCATAGGTCCACTGTTATTTTACTTTTTTTAGTTACATTCACATAAAATGTGGGACTCAATGTTTTCTCAGGGTTTTTTCTGCAAATATTATTCCAAGCTTAAATATATCTAAATGATTCAAATACAGACAAATTAATGCCTGTAATGAAGCATGCAATGTGTGTTTTGAGGCTTCAAATGCAACATTATGTGCCTTCATTAATGTTCAGTATAAACATTCCATAAACATTCCATGTGCGTTGTGTGTATATAAACTGCGCAGTTCAATTGCTTGTGTATGCTTTTTAAAGTAATGCTGAGATTTATGGTATCAAGTATATTTAACTGGAGTCTACTTTCTATGAGAATGTCTACAAAACTAATTCACTAGCAGATCTTGTTTCAGATTGTTTATTACAGATCTGAAACCTTTTGAGTTGATTTCTGGTTTTGTAATTACTGGTTTGTGGAGATTATTTCAAAATCTAATAAGAGCAATCTAATAAAATATTTTTTAAACATTCACTACAATAGGAGGTAAATATGTGAGTGATTCTGAAGGACGCCCCTTTAATTTCCTTAATATCAGAGGTTAGTCCAGCACAAAGGTACAAAATATACAGTAGCTCATCATCACAAATCTTATGATTCTTAACTCTTTCATAAGCCATCATACTCATTAAAAATGGGAGCAAATATCAGTGTGTGAGAGGGCAGAGGGACATGACCTAGCCAGTACATACTACATGGGCTTTTGCTGTCTTGAATCAATTTTATTTACAAGACCCAAGGGATAGCTGGAGTGCAGAATCTTTTGGTATTGTGTGTATGTATGTATATATATATATATATATATATATATATATGTATGTATGTATGTATGTGTATGTGTGTGTGTATGTATATATGTATATATGTGTGTGTGTGTGTATTTATATATATATATATATATATATATATACAACCCATAAACTCTACAGGTTATTTTATGACCTGTAGCAATCCATCAAATATTTTTTTTACTACTCCACCCTGAAGGCAAACTGGGATTTCCCACTTTAATGTTTATTTTCAGCACTGTGAAAATTACGGCTATATAAACTCTTCAAAGGGCAAACAAGGTAAAAACAAATTCATTCAAAAGGCGTAATAGTCACACATGCTATTTGATCTGAATACAAAATACATATTAAGGAACAGTAAAAAAACACAAAAATACAGTTTTCGATTTTAGAAGGCTACTTAAAAGGCTTTCTCAGCAAATAAGTCTGTATTTTCTATAAATTTTGGACTCTACGGCAGCACCACTGCTAGGAAATGCATGTTAAAGGTGTGCCCCAATTCCCTTTTTTTAATTTTGTTCTAATAATCATCATGTCCATATGATGATTATGTTCATACATTATCCTCAAAAAATTATCTTCCCATTTCACTGTTATTAAGGCTGCATAGAAACAATTCTGATCATTGGATGTGTGAACAACAGACTGAAACTATGAAGATTTTTTTTGAAGATGTGACTATAAGAAACGAACATTGCAGAGGACATTTGAGCACAGAACACACTAATCCATATGCCATGGATTTAAGACAACAAAAGCCCCTGTAGTATGTACTAGCTAGGTCATGTCCCTCTGCCCTCTCACACCCTTATAATTTCTCCCATCTTTAATGAGCATGAGGGCTTATGAAAGATAATGTGTCCCTCACTAAGCATGATAAACCTAACTCATATTGGCCAATCAGAAACCTAAGCTCCCTTGATCTTTGCCAAATCTCCTCTGTTCTCCAGTCTTGCCTTACTCTTGCTTGTCCTTTTCAAGCAGTCTCATTGTATAACCCTACCATCTCTACTGCTCTGGATATGGCAGATGAAAGCTCACTCTAAGCTGCAGTTAATTTGACCCTGGTACAGTACCCTCATCTGTTATCTTCAAAGACGTTCCAGAACCACAAAACACTGTTAGAGAAAGTCTTGTACCACACTTGCACAACTTCACATTTATAGCTCTAACTTGCCAATCAAAAGTGTTTTACCTCTCTCATGAGCACATATTCTCATGATCACAAAGCATTTTTAACACGTTTACTCCCTACTCTACCTCTCTGCAGTTCCTTCCTACACTACCTGCAAAAAGAGGAAAGCTAACCGCTCTCCAATCACATGAAGATCCGTGTGCTAAACTTTAACAAGGGCCAGCACCAGCCCTGGGAGTAGATATCAGTGGTAGAAAGAGGATCCAGGTAATCCAGAGTATCTTTAATGTTAATTATTAGGACAAGTGAGATACCGCAATGTTTCGACCCCTGAAAGAGTCTTTGTCAAGTTTGACAAAGAACCTTTCAGGGGTCGAAACATTGTGGTGTCTCACTTGTCCTAATAAATACATACTTGGATACTTGGAGTGCTTGGGTCCCCTTCCTACACTATCATCACAGCCAGATATTTTTCATTACAGACAAGATTCACCTAATTAGGAATAATATCTCACCTATTTCCTCCTCCACCTATAACTGAAACTCTACTCTGTTCTTTCTTTCACTTTACTTTTCCTTCCCCATATGACTAAGATGTTTATATGCTTCTTTTATCCTCTTGTCCCACCATATGTCCAGCCTCTAACTATATCCAATATCTTTCCCTAGTCTTATCCAATCTAAATTTAATATCTTCCATAATTGTATTTCTTTTAGTGTCTTCTCAACTTACCTCACACATTCATTTGTAAATCCCATCCTAAAATAATTCCAAATGAATGCTTCCCCGTTAGCGAAGAAGCTGACGAAAAGAGATAGGAGTGAATTGTAACCCCACTGTATGTTTATAAAGTGCCGTGAAAAATGTTTGCACTATGTCAAAATTAATTATAGTAATAATAATAACAAAAAAAAATAGTTTTGGCATATAAAAACAAATTAACCATTTAGCCACCACATTTTGCAATGCTAACACTTATTTTTTATCTGAAGTTTTTTCTGATTGGTTAATGATTTGTGCTGCTGTGGAGCATACTATGGGCAAAGGGAAAAAAATGTATTTGAAGGACAATTTACAGATGCAAATGTTTTGGGAACAAGCCTTTTATCAACACCATTTTGATTATCATAAATGTACTCGGGTATCCCTAGAATGTGGAGAGTAGAGAACATAAATTAATGTATGGTTTAATTGCCCCCTAGTGCAGAAAGTGTGGAAGGAACTTTACCATTACACTTAAAATATGCCTTGCTGGGTCTATACCCAAAAACATTGCCTAAATCACAACAAACAATGGTATCTATAACCACACTTGCCCTTAAATTGTTGATTGCTAGAAGGTGGAAATCTACTAAAATAGAAAAGGCTTCATACACAGCAATGAACACATGAAAAACCTTTGAGTGGATATGGTAACACCTGACTATAAAACCACCTTAACCAAACCTCTGGCTCACCAGGCAATGTGCACCACTGATGAAATCTTTATGACGATATATGGATTGGGAGGCAAACATAGTCATGTGTTAATATAGTGATATGTAAAAACACAACTGTACGTGACTGTGACGAGACCAATTTCGCCACTGTGCATTGGAGGAGCCTGGTTGCCTGCCTGCTGCCTTTAGACTATGGCCCCACGTTGAAACGCTTGATTTTCCCCTGCAAAGACACGAAAGCCGGGTCATTCGGTGCTTGCCCTTTTTGAGTGGTGATACCCCAGATAGCTATGCCATGGAGCCCATTCGTATAATGAAAGACTATGGGAAAGACTTTGGCTCCATG
The DNA here is from genome assembly GCF_036172605.1 of Pelobates fuscus. Taxonomy (NCBI): domain Eukaryota; kingdom Metazoa; phylum Chordata; class Amphibia; order Anura; family Pelobatidae; genus Pelobates; species Pelobates fuscus. The sequence continues at coordinate 205,532,097 of NC_086322.1, forward strand.
GCAATTGAACTGTATGTGTGTGATCTGAGCGCCATTCAGTAATAATGTGCGCTCAGATCTGAGCTATCTGGGGATATTTTGAATGTACCTGTTTTATGCAATGGCTGCACAGTTATATATTTTTATGTATTTTATTTTCTTTTGCTGCCATGTGTTCAATGGAGTTTTGCCTCTGTCCTTGGAGATAATTGGATTACTTCCCAATTATCTCCAGGATAGAAGACTCTGTGGAACTGCTTTTGGGCAGAAAAGCCATGCTTCCTTTGGTCACAAAGGACTACGATCTATCTTTTGAACCACTGGACCAATTTGTATGATTTTGACGTATGTTTGTATTTGGAGTATGCTGATTCTGAAAATGTTATAAAAAAAATCTTATGTGAATGTGATGCATACTTTTTAAGTTATGAATAATGTGGAAAAACTGTATTTCTCTGCTTGTGATAATTGCATTACCCATTGTGTAAGGTAATTGTATCACAGGCAGAGGGGAGGATTTTGTGTGGGAGTGTCTGAGTGTATTGTACGTGTTTATTGGTTGTTTTCCAAAACCCTGTGGGTGGTACTAATGTGTGTATAAAGGAACAATAAACTCACAGCTCTGGCTGTTCACTGCTTGACCCTCAACACGGAGCTTTGTCTCGTTCTTGGGTGGGGATTTACTGTATGCTGTTAGAGACTGATTGCCAGGGGTGTAAGCAGCTTGGGTGCTTTTCCTGTTCAGCTGCTAGCAGCTATTCGTATGGTATCCTGTTCGGGAGTTTGGGGTTCTGCAGTAGCTGTGCCTGTGTCTCTGGAAGGGGAAGATCTACTAAACGGCTTTTAACCCCCTTTTATGCCCGGGGTGCCGTTACAATGACTACTTAATGTTATACATTTTTAAGACTACACTGGCTATGCATGAGCTGGTCTAAACATCTGTTATTTTATAACATGACTGTATGGAGCTTTTTATTTGGTTTGTAATTTAGTTTATTGTTATTGTATTCTTTTTTCTAGAACTTCACTGAAAATTATTTTATAAACTACATGTGTAATATATTTTTTAATACAAAATCAAACAAATGGAACCTAAATTGTAAAAATCAAATGAGACATCTTAGTTTCCCTCCTTTTCCACAGTGAATGTGGGCTACTTAATAAAATATATAGGGGGACCTAGTGTCCCCCAGGTCCCCACTCATGGGTGGCAGTTGGGAGTTTGTTGTAAAATGTACACATCACCCCTCACCCCCCACCCCAACTAATTTGACTCCACTAGGGAGGTTATGGGTCCCTATGACATATATGCCATATAAAAGTATACTTATCATTAGTTGTCTTTTTTTTGTAAATCTTCTTCTCTACAGCCCCACAAAAGGCCACTCCCCCTCCTCCCATTAATTCCCAATGTTGCAATTGAAAAATCTAAAATACCCAATTAAAAAAAAAAAGAAAACTGTGTTGCAAAGCAAACGAAGGTTCAGCACAGAATTAGGTTTTCACACATTTTGAAACCTCAGCAGAGTTCTCTGATTGGTTGCCTTCTAAGCTAACCAATTAGAGTGTTCTGGCAGGCAAATCTCACTTCTCTTGAGATTTGCATGGGAATGTCCCCATGAAGTCACAACATGTCTCTCATTGTAAGTGATGTTCCCTAATCACAATATTTACATTGAATACAGTTTTACAAAATACTCTAAGTTGGCCTGGCCTCTAGTAAACACAAAAATCAAAATGGCCCTAGCACTTAAAAGTTTGAATTAATTACATTAAATTGAAGTAGTCTACACTTTATTACTGGTTACATAATCCTTGTTTGGCTGATATGTCTTATTTGAAGAAGTAAAAAAAGAAATTATGCATATAATTTTAATAAATTTATTTTTCATTATTTTACTCAGGTTAATGAAATCTACCATGATGAGTCGATTGGTGTCCATATTAATGTAGTTCTTGTCCGCATGATAATGTTGGGTTACGCAAGGGTAAGCATGTAATCTGTTGCTTTTAGTAGTCCATGAACATTAAAGATCATTTACTATGTATTAACCATGTTCATTGAACAACTGCAAATAAAACAACATTCCAAGCACTATAATACAGAGCTCTAGAAGGTTTTCATGATAGTAAAGGCTAAAAGTATAAAATACTAGTGTTCCAAAACAAGTATTTTTTTACACCCCAAGTCTTAGACTAGTGGTAGACCACCAAGGCACATGTCAATGAGAGAACAATTTTCAAGCCACACTTACTATTTGTTTCCTTTTTACCTTCATCAACAAATTATGAAAATAAAAATATAGGTCAAACCTAACTATAGAGATGTGTATAATTCTAGGTACATGGACCTCAAAGGTTTAATTAATTGCTGGATTTGAATTCAAGTATTTTGCTAAAGTATAGTAACATCATCAACTGGTATCCAATACCATAGAATGGCAGGTTAGAAATGTGCTGACAACATTCTAAAATCATCATTCATTTCAACTGAATTAGAGGTTAACACCCATTAAAACAATGAATAGAATCACAAAGGAGAGGGCATCCTTCTTCAAGGTATATCATTGAGTCTTCAAATGAATAAAATATAAAGTAAAGCTTTCATAACCAAATTCAAAAATAAGTCAAAGAAATGACTGTAGAAGATGAAGAAAATTTTATTAATACATTTATTAAAAAAAAAAAGAGAGAGGAAAATTTTATTAATACATTTATTAAAAAAAAAGAGAGAGAGAAATATAGATAGAGTATAATTTAGAATCATGTTATCACATACATACAAAAAAATCGTAAAAAATTACATTGAATTATATTATATTGCCTAAACATAACATACAATTAAAATATAAAGAGCACCTGAAAGGAAGAATGAAGGAAGAATGAAAGATAACAGTGGGATGATACTCGCCTACGTCATGACATAAAATGATGTTTCAACAAAACCCTTGAACTTAATTACAAGATATGGAGGCTTCTATTATAAAAGTTTAAAGTTGCATAATTACCAAAATAAATTGGTTTAAAATATAATTAATTGAAAGTGGAATCATATACTCTTAGCAAAAAAATCTTGGATGTAAACCGAAAATAGAAATATTGATTCAAGTCCATTTAATCCAACAAACAAGAGTGACAGCAGAAACACAATTATGAAGTTTCTGGAAGCAAATAAATTAGGAAATTCAGGTTTCTGAAGTTATCTTCTTCAAAATGCATATTTGCTTAAACACAATACTGGACAAAGAGAAGGTTGTTGAGGGAATACCAGATAGATAAAAGTTAGTTGAGAAATGTAAAAAAAAAAAATGAGAACCTCAAAGTGATTTTGTAGGATCTTCTAGTACCTGGGAAGAATAGGAATTTGACAGCTTCCTTAAACCAGATCTCACATATGCAATGGTGTCTAGCAATGTGTGAAGCTGATGAAGAAGTTAATACAACCAGCTAATTAGAGGGAGTGTGCATGCATAAATGATCAAAGAAAAATTCAACAATGAACACAGGGGTTGAGAAAAACAAAACCTCAGAGGATATTAAGAAAACGGAAATTCTGTCTGGAAAGGCACTAGGAAGTATTCAGCTTCAAATATAAAGAAATGACTGTTGAAATGAGGGACCGTGCATGTGCAAGGTCTTAGTAAAATGATGGACAGGACTGTTATGCAACAGCTGTGTGCGATAACCAGGAAAGAAAAGATAACAAAACTTACAGAATAGGAGAGAACAGGTAGTGTACAGCTAGAAAAGGCAAACCATAAAGAGACTGAAAGGAAATTGTAAATAAAATGAAAAAAAAAATGTATAAGAAAAATAGAATTGAGACAAAAAAGAAAATATGAAATAATAGTAAATAAGAGTAATAATGTAAGCAAATAATGTAGGCAACTATGAATATGTATCTGTTCCCATTTAGTAGCAACAAAGAAAGAGGACTTTAAAATGATGTCAGCACTTTAATAACCTCACATGAGATGTGACTAACTATCACTTTATGATGAAAACATAATAGGAGCTTCTGTGTCTTGTAATAAAATCTCAATTTTAATGCTGCCATTTATTAGGAAAACACATTTTAGGACTGCAGTCTATTATAGCTCTAAAGTCAATCAAATCAAAGTTATTTTACTAAAGTGAAAATTCAAAGTGAGTTCAAAATGAATTCAACATTTAACAACAGAGTAGCTGTATTATAAAGCTTAGCTGTGAGAAAAAAAATAGAATAGAAGAAAATCAAATGTTCTGCTTGCTTGGATTTCAAAGTTTGAGTCAATCAAACATTTTAAGTTTGAAATTGTCAATCCATGGGACTTTCTGTGAATTGTTCCTGCTGTGTATTTTTGGTCCACAATATCTTCTGGTATTTATCTTTCCGCAACATTTTTGCAACACATTCTTAAAACCTCATTCATTCTTGACAAAATGTCATCAAGTAAGGCTCACAATGAAGCATTTGATTTAAAGGGACCACCCAAAACACTTGATTTGACTAATTTGAGGGATTGCCCTGTGGGTGTGAGAGCCCAGAATCTTACTTCCAGACTTTCATACTGTAACATACTGTGACATCATGCGCACAGTCAGCCATAGAAAATTATTGTATTTAAAGATTTTTTTATGGCAGAATCTTAGGCGCATCCTCTATGAGGAGCATTGTATTGGCCCATCATCCTGGAGGCAACCCAAATATGAGGTTGTGGCAGCTCCGAGGGAGACTTGACACTGGAGAAAAGGGGAGTAATTTATTTTAATTTAATTTGTGTTTTAATTTTTACATGGGATGAGACTTTATTGATCAGGATTCTAGCTGTACCATTAGGAATACACATGTGTATTGATTGGACAAGTACTGTAGCACTGTGCTTGCTGGAAATATCAGGGGCATTGGATTGGGCAAGAAGACAAAGAAGCAATGCTTGCTAAAGAATGTTGTGGAAAGGCAAGCTGGTGGCTGTATCAAGTGAGTCTTGGCACTGGAAAAAAACAGTTTCAAATTAAACTTCAAATTAAAACTTGTTTTCCCTTTATTTTTTTACTTTAATTTGGGGGATCGAATCTAAACACTGAGGAGACACTCACTATAGCATTATGAATATATGTTTGTATTTCTAACGCTACACTGTTCCTCTAACATATCTAGTTTCTAAAATTCAATGTGTGTTCAAAATTCTAATTAATGATTTAAATCCCATCCTGCTACATAATTATAGTTGTTTCCAATAAACAGTTAGACTTATTTCCAAATGTTTTTATTTTGTATGAATAATATTGATATGCTTTTATATATTGATTTATATATGTATGAATATTTTTTCCAGTCTATCAGTTTGATTGAACGAGGTAATCCTTCTAGGAGCTTAGACAATGTATGTCGGTGGGCACATCAACAACAGAGGTCTGACCCCAATGATGCTGAACACCATGATCATGCCATTTTTTTGACCAGACAGGATTTTGGTCCTGCTGGAATGCAAGGTAATGTAATGGGCTTACAATTAATCAAGTTAAAAGACTGAAGTTATTGTGACTCTCCAGCTGCAGCAAACATAATTTATCATTATTATTATTATTGTTATTATTTATAAAGTGACAACAAGTTCTGTAGCACTGTACAATGGGTGGACTAGCAGACAAGTATTTGTAACCAGACGAGTTGGACACACAGGAACAGAGGGATTGAGGGCCCTGCTCCATGAGCTTGCATATAGAGGGAGTGGGTTAATGTGACAGGTAGGGTAAGGGTAGGGGTGGAGTAAAAAAGTAGGTTTTACTTACCTGGTGAATATGCCTTCTCCAGGATAAGTACTAAAACACTAAAGGAAGCATATATGCAGTGTTTGTGTAGCATTGTAAACTTGACACCAGACATTTTCCCATAGATGCACAAGGTAAGTTAACATTCTATTGACAAATATGCTTCTTGAATAACGTAAGGTAATATCAAAATACTTTGACAATTGTTGTCACTCTCATTCTTGCGTAAAACAGAAGATGTTAAATGCTTATTAAATAGTGTTTGATAAGTAATGATGCAACTTGAAAGTCTATGGCTGTATTAAAACATTTGAGTGTTAAAAATTTACCTGGATTATCTCTTCCCAGGTTTGCCACACCTTAACAAACATGGACTCTGTGTTTTACACTTGGACGGTCAACTTGTCCAGGAGATAGTTTTCCTTGATTTTAATTAGTACACTTTCTAAGTTTGGGATTCCAATTTAAGCCATGTTTGTGCCAGGGCCCTCCTTGCAGCCAGCGTTATTTTGTGTATCAGCTTTGGTTCCCATGTGGTTAATTCGTCCCTTTATGGGATTGTACAAAAAGTGCTTTAAATTGCTCTACTTCAAAAAAAGGTTATTGTTACGATGCCCATTGATTTCCAATTTTGCTCTATTATCTTGTTACAATTTGATTGTGTTGCAATATTGACTGTATTTCTGTCTGCTTGAATTCATAAATAAGGAATTTAAAAAATGTACCTGGATTCTCTGGGTTCCCTACTTAGCAGTGAGTCCTGATGAATAATTTCATTCAAACACCTGTTATAACACTACTATGCAGCTGGCAATGAGTTCTTAAACAACTATGTTTCATCCAAGCTAAAGTACGCCAGCTTGGATCACTTAATATAAAATGACGTCTTTATTGATTAGCTGACTTAGCAACAGTTGTGAGACAATTGTTGCTTGAGCTATAGATAGATTGATTGATAGAGGATAGATCACAAATATGCTAACAATGTTATTTGCTAAGCCAGTGGTTGCCAAACTTTTTAGGTTCAAGGCACCCTTAATATTTCAGTATTTTTCCAGGGTGCCCAAGTCAAAACTATTTTCTAGGTTGCATATATGTACAGCGCAGCAGCATATACTGGGCCCCTGTTTGACAGAAATGCTTGCAGCTTTGTTTCCCTGGCACTATAGTTTCTCTTTAAAAGCAGTAAGAAAAGGTGTTTAAAGAGGAAGACGTGCGGCCTTGACAGGAAGGGGTGGGGCAAATTTAGATTAGGCAGGTGCCCCGGTTTAGTCATGCCTAGGGTATCACAAAACTAAAATACATCACTGGGTACAGTGTGTATGTGAGGCAGTGTGAGGGTGTGGATGCAGTGTGTGTATGGGGGGCAGTGTGTGTGTGTGTATGGGGGAAGTGTGTGTGTGTGTGTGTGTGTGGGGGGGTGTGTGTGTGTGGGGGCAGTGTGTGTGTGGGGGGGCAGTGTGTGTGTGTGTGTGTGTGTGTGAATGGGGGTAGTTATTGTGTCTCTGGTGGGGTTGGAGGGCAAATAAATAAATATATATAAAAAAAAAAATTTTAAATTAAAGATACTTTTTTTTCATATCTTCCCTCCCTGCTTACCTTTGCCTGGGAGGGGGGACAGTGCAAGACAATCCCTGGTTGTCCAAGAGTGAACTCTAGCCTGCAGAGGCAACGCTTCAAACTTACGAGAGGAGAACCCGGTGGAGCTGCAGGTTATAGCTCCCCTAGGTCCTCTCTCTCCCGCCCCTGGCAGGCACAGTTCCTGGTGCTATGATCATTTGAAAATATCTTGCGGCGCCCCTGTGTGCCCGTCGTGGCGCCCCAGCACACAGTTTGGGAACCGCTGTGCTATGCCATAAATTGTTTGGAATTCAATACTTTTTTGTGTGCCTAGGAGAGAAATGCAGCCAATCAGTGCACATAGCCCAAATCACCAATCAGATATGGCTGGTATCAGTTATCACAAATGTTCCAATCATTTTACGTGATGAGTGGAACTTCTCTTGTAGGTAAACTAATTATCTCTTAAATCACTGTGTGACAGGGTTATTATGAGAAAAGAGTTGGCCCTATATGCCAGAATGATATTTTCCTGGCTTGAGAACACTTCCTGTTCGCAAAGCTGTCTTTCTGTATGTAGCTGCAAGCAGACCCACTAAATTTGTATCTGCAGGAAACATTAAAGGAGCACTCCAAGCACCATAACCACTACATTGTACCATCCCAAGGTAAGTAGTCAAACCATTTGAGAATGGTTTGACAAATTAAACGGGGCCGTCTGCTGACAGAAACTGCACAGAGCTTATGTTATCCTCATCAATCTATACCCTGTTGTAATGCCAGCTCCTTGGCTGAGAGCAGGGGTCCTCAAACTACGGACCGCGGGCCAGATCCAGCCCGCCATGGTGTTGAACCCAGCCCAATCATTTAGGGCCACCTGATGAGCCCTAAATCTTCAGCGGCCCGGTCAGCGCTGTGGCCATGCAATAGCAGCCACAAGTAGTGCTGGGAGGAAGTGACGGACAGTCACTTCCTCCCAGCTCCTTCCGCGCGGGAGGGGAGAGAGACAGGCCATGAGGATGGGAGAGTCACACCGACTCCCATCAGCCACAGCCACCCTGCTGCAAAAAAAGTAAGAAAAATTAGCTGTGTATGTATGTATGTCAGTATGTATCCATATGTATGTATGTATGTGTGTGTATGTCTGTCTGTGTGTGTATGTATGTATCTGTATATATGACTGTATGTATGTGTTTGTATGTATGTCTATAAGTGTGTGTATGTCTATAAGTGTGTGTATGTCTGTGAGTGTGTGTGTATGTCCGTATGTGTCTGTATGTATGTGTTTGTATGCATGTCTGTGCTTGTGTGTATGTATGTAAGTATGTGTCTATCTGTATGCATTTCAGTATGTCTGTGTGTTTGTATGTATGTATTTGTTTGTATGAATATGTATGTATGTCAGTATGTGTATGTTTGTATGTCTGTATGTATGCATGTGTTTGTATTTCAGTGTCTCTCTATGTCAGTAAGTATGTATGTGTTTGTATGTATGTCAGTATGTATATATATATATATATGTATGTATGTATGTATGTATTTATTTCTGTAAGTGTATGTGTCAGTATGTGTTTGTATATATGTATGTCAGTATGTGTCTGTCTGTATATATGTCTATCTGTGTTTCTGTATGTATCTGCGTGTATGTCAGTATATCTATGTGTATGTATTTCAGCATGTATGATTGTCATTATGTATGTGTTTGTATGCATATGTATGTCTGTATGTATGTCTGTTTGTGTGTATGTATTTCAGTATGCATATGTATGTATGTGTATGTATGTCAGTATGTATATATGTATGTCTGTAAGTGCATGTATGTCTGTAGGTATGCATGTCTGTAAGTGCATGTATGACTATGTATGTGTTTGTTTCTATGCATGTGTGTCTGTATGTCTGTGTCTGTATGCATGTGTTTGTATGTATATGTCAGTATGTGTATGTATGTGTTTGTATGTCTGTCTGTGTATATGTATTTCAGTATGTATGCATGCATATGTATGTATGTATTTCAGTATGTAAGTATATATCTATCTGTATGTATGTCAGTATGTTTCTGTCTGTCTGTATGTCTGTATGTGTATGTATCTATCTGTACGTATGTGTTTGTATTTATGTATTTCAGTATCTGTATGTCTGTATGTATGTGTATGTATATGTCTGTTTATGTCTGTCAGTATGTATGTGTGTGTGTGTGTGTATGTATGTCAGTATGTATGTGTCTGTATATGTCTATATGTCTGTTTCAGTATGTATAGGAATTTGTTCACATTTTTTTTCAAACTATAGTCCAGCCCCAACAGTGTCTGAGGGACAGTGAACTGGCTCCCTGTTTAAAAAGTTTGAGGACCCCTGGCTGAGAGTGTCATCTGAGCAAACTCAGCCAATGAGCACCTCCCTGCACCACCAGTCTTAGCTAAGTGCAAGTGGTTCTATGAATCCTCAGATAAATAGTAAACCTGTTCTCAGATGGCATACCTTTAATTTTGTTCTTTTTTTTTTTTTTTTAAATAATAGCTATTTTTGCTTCTGTAGTTTCCCTATTTTTATTAGCAGATCTTATGATCCTTACAATGATTTTCATACGTTGCATAGTATTACTACAGGACGGCATTTTTGAAGAAACAACACTTTAGCACAGTTGTTAAAAGTAAAAGCCAGATTAAATTCTAAAACCAAAATGCATAGTTAGTATGCATCAATCTCTATTTTGGCTTATAAACATGAACTAATAGTTGTTTACACCTGACGATAAGGCTTATTAAGCACATTATTACCACAACAAGTAACTATTGCCACTGTATACTAAAAAGCCTCGAAGATAAACTTGTTTTATTATTTTAGATGTATAAGAGAAATTAAACCAGTTAATTTTATTATAAAAATGACAATCCTTTGGCTATTTAAATAGCACATTTTATTTTTTTGAAATGGCAAGGAAAACGGAAATCTATTTTGAAAAAACTTTCATGTTTCAGTCGCATCCCCCACACAGTGTTTGTGATTCAGAGACTGCCAAGATAATCAGGGACACTTTGTGGCTTTTGCCTAAAGCCAACTTATGATATAAGTAATATGACATGGCAAAGAGTTCAAAGATGCATCCCTTGTAATTAAATGCATAAATGTTGTGTTGTTTGTAGCTAAAATGTCATATTTCACATACAGCTTAATTCAGTTTGTATTAATATTGATTTCTTAAAAAATGCTGTGCACAGAATAACTAAAAGTACTCACACAATGAGTCAATTTCAAATAAGTTTTTTGTTTTTAATTATTTCTATTAAATCTGTATATTATTATGAAAAAAAACTAATGACAAAATACATTTTACAGGATATGCCCCAGTAACAGGTATGTGCCACCCTGTAAGAAGTTGCACTTTAAATCATGAAGATGGCTTTTCATCTGCTTTTGTGGTTGCCCACGAAACAGGCCATGTGTAAGTTATGTACTCAATAATCAGCTTTTGTTTTTGTAGTAGTTATACAGCATGATTTGTCTACTGTGCTTTTCTTGGAATAAATTACCAGTCTAGGAAATGTATTCGATAAATTACATTCATAAATACATTTATTTAATGGGAAACCATAATGTTAGAAATACAAAAGTGTTTCTAATTTCAGTTTATTCCTGCAGTCTTAGATTTAGGGCCCACCAGTAACACTTCTATTAAGTTTAACTCACCTTTCATCTCTTGCAGTGTCAATCTATGCCCCTTGTTAAGAACATCATCATTGATGATCTGTGCCAATCGAATGCTTCTCCTTAGGGAAGCATTCAGGGAGGCAAGTGTGCATGCGTGCATTCACCATATTGTGCCAATCAGCATCTCTTCATAAATGATACCAATGCATCTCTGTGGGCAGCATTCGGCATCTTCATGCTGAAGGCGAGGATGCCAAACATCAGCCATGCAAATATTGTGACAGCCACTAGAGATGTTCTTAAGGACAAATTTAAACACTATTTTTTTTTGTGTGTGTGAAAAATCAGTGTGTACCAAAACCACTACATTAACCACTACATTAAACAATGCCGTTTTCCTGCAACTATAGAATCCTACAGTGCCGCCCTCCATCACGCCCCTCTCATGCGCTGGAGGGGTTAAAACCCTTCAGTAACTTACCTGAATCCAGCGCCGATGTCCCTCAGTGCTGGGTCAGCTCTGCCCACGCTCCTCCTCTGCCGACGTCAGCCAGCAGATTAGACCTAATGCGCATGCGCAGCAATGGCCATGCTCTCATTAGGATTTTCCCATAGGAAAGCATTATTCAGTGCTTTTCTATGGGGAAAAAACTGACACTAGAGGTCCTCACACAGAGCGTGAGGACCTCCAGCGTCAGATACTGGACCAAAGGTCTATTTCAAACCAGGAAGTCCCTCTAATAGCTGTCTGCTAGAAAGTCACTAGAGGTGGAGTTAACCCTGAATAGGAATTATTGCAGTTTCTCCATAACTGCAATAATTACTATTACAGAGTTATGGGACATGGGCCATTGCACCCAGACCACTTCAAAGAGCTGAAGTGTTCTTGTTGCCTACAGTGCCCCTTTAAGCTATGGTGTTAAATAAATAAAATTAAAGCATTTGAAGTTACCTGTGAATATTATAATAATATATGGAGATAAGGATTAGGATTTCCGTGGATTATCATGGCAACACTCGAAAGCCATATACCATATCTGCACTCTTCAGTAGGTGAAGAATAGAGGCTCTACATGGATAATGTAACCAACCTACCTGCCCAAAGTTAACAATAGGAAGGGGGAATAACCTGTATTTTTTTTTATAATAATAAAAAAAATATATAAGATAATTCACTAGACACATGTATACATGCACAACAACAAACCAACAAGGATTAATTTACATGCAGGCACCACAAACAGCCCTCTACACAATGCAATCCCACAAGCAGTCTCCAAATGCACATGCAAAATACCATTTCCTGCCCCTGTCCCACGTTTGGCTTCTTGTATCCCACTTCTGAAAACACCAGAAAAGTCAAGAGGTGGAATTCTGTGATACTGACGTAAAATTTGCATAACTCTGTAGAGTTTTGTTATACACTATTATATACATTATACATCACTGTAAATAATTTTTGCTGTGGAATTCAATGATACACTAATACACACCGCACATTGCTGTGAGTTTAAAGCTGAGGAGGTCAACATTAATCCCATGGTTGTAAACCACAGCAAAAATAAGCAAAGTAAATGAGGAAACCTAGAATTCTAATGCAAAACAACTCAAAGTATTGTGTGACATTAATAAGTGTCAATAAAAGTAGTTATTGTTTGTATGTTGTGCTTCTGTGTACATGTAGTAAATGTGTCCTTCACTGCCTTGAATCTATTACAATGTAATAGATTCAAGGCAGTGAAGGACACATTTACTACATGTACACAGAAGCACAACATACAAACAATAATTATCTCATGGTACATACACTAAATAATTACATCATGGGAGAAAATTGCTTGTGCAGTGTATGTACCATGATCCCGGATTATATATGAACACTGTGCAAGCCTCAAACATATGTGACTTGTGCATGCATGCTTTTTCTGTAAAGATATGTCTTTTTTAAATGTGAACTTTTATTTTACATAGCAATACAAAGTAAATATCCTAGACATTACTAACTCAAATATATATATATATTTTCATTAGACTAGGTATGGAGCATGATGGCCAAGGAAATAGATGTGGAGATGAAACTGCTATGGGCAGTGTCATGGCACCATTAGTACAAGCAGCATTCCATCGTTACCATTGGTCCAGGTGCAGCGGTCAAGAACTTAAGAGATACATTCAGTAAGTAGCTCTTGTTTTGTCTACTGATTTCCATTGTTTGACCTTGTCCCAGTCTGAATGATGCATCAAACATTCTCTATGTAAAGATATGTCACAATGCTTCCAATTCCATGATTACTGTGGACCTAAGGAGATTTTTTTTAGCAGTTTAGCACTTGTAAAAAATATTTATAAAACCGACAGCCTAAAGTTTGCATTGAATATTTTTCACCTTTATGTACACTGCAGAGTGCCCTGCTTGTATTAAAGATAACCTGTCTCTGATGTTGGCGAAATGGCAAGTCAGATAAAAATAAGGGCGGCATTGGAGCTCCAGCTGTCAAACTCAAAGTCTAGCATGGGCCAAATAAACAAAGTTCAAGTTAATGTGGGCTGCAAAAAAAAAAAAAACATACTTACATTTTCATAGAAACGTAAGTTGATTTTGTACAGTATAAAAAAGCGCATCCCCCTCTACTAAAACCACAATACCCCCTTCTACGAAATCCCAGTCCCCCCTCTATTAAATCACAGTCCCCACCCATATAGCAAATTACAGTTGTCCCCCATATACTAAATCCCAGTCCCCCCCTCTACTAAATTCCAGCAACCCCTCTAGCCAACAAGCAGACTCCACTCACATTGCCGCTGCCAGTATGCAACTCTGAAGTCCGGCTTCAGGTATAGCCCAAATCGCGCCGTCCACACCTTGTGCCAAGGTGGATCCTCCCACTACTTCTTGAAACCCTGTGAAGGTGGAGCACGTCAACGTTACGTTGGAATGGGACATGGAGTTGATTTTCTATCTGGAGATCTCTTTCCCGCTGCACCCTGCTCCCTCACACGCACTGTTTAGTGATGCTGGTGCCGGAATATGATGTCATATTCAAGCAACACTACAGACGGTGTGCGCGAGGGAGCAGTGATTAGCAGGAAGGCTGAGCTCTTCCAGTGACCTCTCCTCCCTGGCCTGGTAAATTTTAGCAGAGTAGGCACCTGCAATGTGGAGAAAGCAGGTGCCTACTCTGCTTTAACACTAACCATGTACTCATGGCTCGCCGGACCTCCTTTGGCTGTAATTAGCTGTCTCTGACTTCTGACCCCATCTATGACCTGACGTCACATGCACATTGGTGCCATCTTTGATATGGGCAAAGGTAAGTTTTCTATAAAAGTCCGAACCGCAGCAGCTGGCGTTCCTAAGAATATCGCACTTGCTGGGTAATGGAATGGAGGGAGAACGGGCAGCTGCCGGCCGGGACCAAGGTAAGTCATAATTATCTTTGTCGGCGTGGCTGCTTCATTTTTGTGCAGCAACACCGGCAGAGGAGCCAGGAGCCGTGACACAATCTCTGAGCAAAAAGTAAAGCAAACAGATTCACCCACTCACAGATACACAGATTCTCACTTACAGATTAATACACACAAACAGATGCATACACTGTTTCACTGATACAGAGTCACATACACGGATTAACACACACTCACAGGTTCACACACACTTCCAGATTCATGTAGACACTCATAAAAATGTTTTAAAGGAACACTATAGTCACCTAAATTACTTTAGCTAAATAAAGCAGTTTTAGTGTATAGATCATTCCCCTGCATTTTCACTGCTCAATTCACTGTCATTTAGGAGTTAAATCATTTTGTTTCTGTTTATGCAGCCCTAGCCACACCTCCCCTGGCTATGATTGACAGAGCCTGCATGAAAAAAAAAAAAAACTGGTTTCACTTTCAAACAGATGTAATTTACCTTAAATAATTGGATCTCAATCTTTAAATTTAACTTTAATCACATACAGGAGGCTCTTGCGGAGTCTAGCAAGCTATTAACATAGCAGGGGATAAGAAAATCTTAATTAAACAGAACTTGCAATAAAAAAAGCCTAAATAGGACTCTCTTTACAGGAAGTGTTTATGGAAGACTGTGCAAGTCACATGCAGGGAGGTGTGACTAGGGTTCATAAACAAAGGGATTTAACTCCTAAATGGCAGAGGATTGAGCAGTGAGGCTGCAGAGGCATGTTCTATACACCAAAACTGCTTCATTAAGCTAAAGTTGTGCAGGTGACTATAGTGGCCCTTTAACATATCACCAGAGGAAATGAAGCTACTTATCATATCACCAGAGGAAATGAAGCTGAGCAGCTTATGCAGGATCTCCCTTCTGTGCGACTTTCACAGAGCATTGTGGCAATGTGATATCACTTTGGCTTTGCAATGTCAAGGAGTAGTGTAGTGTAAGCATGTCAAACTCATGGCTCGCCGGGCCGCAAAGATGTTCATTGTGAACCTGTGAGTGTGTGTTAATCTGTGTGTGTGAATCTGTATCAGTGAAACTGTGTGTGCATCTGTTTGTGTGTATTAATCTGTAAGTATGAATCTGTGTATCTGTAAGTAGGTGAATCTGTTTGCTTTATGACTTTATCAGTCTCTCACACCATTCTTCTTTGCAACGTTGCTTTAGTTCATTGAGGATTACAGGCATTTGTTTATGCACAGTTCTCTTGAGCATTTCAATCGGTTTGAGGTCTGGACTTTGCCTGTGTCATTGCAACACCATGATTATTTCCTTTTTCACCCATTCTGTTGTAGATTTGCTGGCATGCTTGGAATCATTGTCTGTTGCATGACCCAATTTCGGCCAAGATTTTGACACTAAAATCCTTTGGTATACAGAGGAATTCATGGTTGATTCAATTACTGCAAGGTCCCCAGGTCCTGTGCCTGCAAAACAATCCCAAACAATCACCCCTTCACCACTGCCCTCCACTGTGCGTGACAGTTGGCTTGAGGAGTTTGTACTGATATGTTGTGTGCCTAGATTGTGTTTTTTTGAAATGTAACTTTGCAAACCTAAGCCATGCTGCTATGTTCTTTTTAGAGAGAAGATGCTTTCTTCTGGCAACCCTTCCAAACAAACCATACTTGTCCAGTCTTATTCTAACTGTAGTGTCATGAACTTTAACATTTGATGTGCTAACTTAGGCCTGTAAAGTGTGAGATGTAAGTCTTGCCTTTTTTGCAATTTCTCTGAGCATTGCACGGTCTATGTGAGTTCATTGCTGATGTTGTTCCTCTTTGGCATTGTGTTAACACACACCTGAATGCTCCAGACCATTAAACTGCTAAAACTTTGGCTTTTATAGAGGAGGTCACACTTGGTGATGATCAATTAATCAAGGGCATTTTATTAGCAGCACCTGTCTGCTTCTTGGCCTCTTAATTCCCATGGAAGCAGTAAGAGAGTACTTCATTTTTCATTTTGGCTTTATTTTTTTGTTAAATAAATCATGACATGGTATCCCTCTGCTGTTCTATGCTTATTCGCACCCACTACAGCGTAAGAGGTTTGTGCTCTGCTCCAGTCCTCCCACCCCACCACCTGCTCCCTAGATCCAATTCCCTCGCATCACATCCGTACTCTATCTTCTTCTCTTTCTCTACCTCTCACTAAAATTCTCAATCTCTCTCTCCTCTGGCATATTTCCATCGCCCTTCAAACATGCAACTATAACCCCAATTCTAAAGAAGCCCAACCTTGACCCTAACTCCCCGTCCAATCTCACTACTGCCTTTTGCGTCCAAGATCCTTGAAAGAGTTGTGTATGCAAGATTGACAGACTTCCTCGAGTCCAACTCTTTGGTAGACACGCTTCAGTCTGTTTTCCACACTAAGCACTCTGTGGAAACGGCACTGACCAAAGTATCCAATGATCTACTCTCTGCAAAATCTTGTGGTCACTACTCTATCCTAATTCTCCTTGACCTTTCTGCGGCTTTTGACACTGTTGATCATCAACAGCTTCTTCTCATCCTCTGCAATATCGGTTTACAAGATATTGCTCTCTCCTGCTGCTCATCCTACCTCTCCCAGCGCTCTTTCAGTGTTTCTTTCTCTGGCTCTGCTTCTTCTCCCCAACTCCTCTATGTTGGTGTGCCCCAAGGTTCAGTCCTTGGTCCCCTACATCTCCATCTATACTGCCTCCCTTGGTAAACTCATTAGCTCCTTTGGCTTCCAATATAATTTCTATGCGGATAACATGCAAATCTACCTGTCCTCTCTTGATCTCTCCCCGTCCATCTTGACTAGTGTCTCTGACTGCCTCTCTGCTATTTCTAACTGGTGGCCCACTTCCTTAAACTCAACTTTACCAAAACTGAAATTCTGGTCTTTCCTCCCTCAAGTGATGCTACTCCCGTTTCTGTCTCCCTCCAAGTCAACGGTGCTAACTTAAGCTCCAATACACAGGCTCGCTGCCTAGGTGTTTTCTTTGACTCCGACCTCTCCTTCACGCGTCATGTTCAGTCTATCGCCAAATCCTGCCGCTTCCATCTCAAAAGCATTGCGCGCATCCGACCCTACTTAACGCCAGATGCGACTAAGGTGCTGGTCCATTCCACTGTCCTTTCTCGCTGTGACTACTGTAATCCGCTTCTCAGTGGTCTTTCGTGCTCCCAATTTGCACTGCTTCAGTCCATAATGAATGCGGCGAGGCTTATCTTCCTGTACGCCCGCACGGCCCATGCCTCACCCTTGTGTTCACCTCTGATGCTCGCCTTCAAGACTTCTCGAGAACTGCACCGTTCCTTTGGAACTCACTTCCCTCCTCCGTTAGATGCTCACCCAGTCTCCACTCCTTCAAAAAATCATTAAAAACCCACTTCTTTATAAAAGCGTATCAATTAAACTTTTAATAGCTCCCGACTGATTCCTCTCTTGCAACTGTCACTAGTCTAATACTATCCTTACCTTTTGCGTCACTATACCCCCGTTCCCTCTAGCATGTAAGCTCATTGAGCAGGGCCCTCAAACCCTCTGTTCCTATGTGTCCAACTTGTCTGGTTACAACTAAATGTTTGTTCGTCCACCCACTGTAAAGCGCTGCGGAATTTGTTGGCGCTGTATAAATATTAACATAATAATAACAACATAATAATGTAATGTGTAGTTGTTCTGAATTTGTATTTACCCAATTGTAAGACCTGTTAAGGAACAGATGATTGTTATTATGTCTTGATATGTAAACCATACATTTCAAAAAGGGTGTACTTTCTTTGTCCCATGACTGTATATCTATGTGTGCTGTCTAATTTGGCAACATGCTGCAAATGAATCTTCTTGACACCTTCCCCTTACTTACATTGATGACTTCCGTATTGACCTATAAATATGGCTTCAGCAAAGAGCTGTGATGAGGGTACTTAGACTGCCTTCACACTGTTGTTGTAATTAGCAATGAGACAGCAACAAGTGTCCTTGGGACCTCCATTAGCTGACTGCTGCATTAGCCTTCACATATGACTGCACCCAGAAGTGTGACCTGCTGGACTGCTGGAGACTCGGCTTTTGGAAATAGTACTGTGAAGACTTTTGTAAACCTCTGGTAGAAAATTACTGACTAATTTGATGCTACTGGAAAGGTACCTTAATCTCCCCAAAAAGGTAGACAGAGTTTGCCCACTTATCAATGATACATTTTGAGATGAGGTTCCAAAATATGCACCAATGTTGCTCTTAAGTCCAATACATTTTTGGTAAAAATGGAAAATAATGTGTACAAAAATAAATAAAGCAAACAAAATAGCCAATATTGGCCGAGTATGATAAGAGTTCCAACCCCACAATAAGTCCAGAGTACACAAAAAGCAATTAAACAGAAATTGTCTCAATTCACCACACATCAATTAATTAATTTAAAATATAACATAACAATACACGAGCTAAACATTGCTTAATTTTTTTTGAAAGTTCATTATCTAGTGTTGCAGTAGGAAGCAGTATACTGCCACCCAGTGTCTATTTTGAAAATAGGTAGTATAACTTGTTTCATATATTCAAAAGAGAGAGAAAGTATATCTAGGAGTGTGTGTGCGTGTGTATGTGTGTGTGTGTGTGTGTGTGTGTGTTTTATGTGTGGATCAGGCAGCATGCATTTTGATGTGTGCATGTCTGAGAATGTGTATCTGTATGCGTGTCAGAGAAACAGAATCATCTGTAATCATACATTGTAGTGAGGCATGACGTATTCCACCTTGCTATGTAAATATTATGTAAATTAAACACTTTGTTCCAGTGCCAGTCTCAAGTTCAGCCTGATCCTCCTCTGCTAATGTCACTCTGCCTAGCTGCCGGCGGAAATGTAAAGGGAGCACAGGCTGACAGGAGGACATGGGCAGCATGGGGGGGAGGAATGATGTGCTTTCTGGTGACAACCTTCATTTATGTAAAGAATCAATACTGGTCAACTGGGGAGCTACACCATCGACAGCAAAAGGGTTAAACTCAATATGTGCAGTGTTTGTCATGTTCAGCATACCATTGCTGAACAATTTTTGCAGTGTGTCATTATCCTGCTGAAAGAGGCCACTGATATGTGGGAACACCATTGCTATGAAGGGGTGTATGATGCCTGGAACAATCTCTAGCTAGGTGGTACATGTAAAAGTAACGTACACATGAGTACTAGGACCAAAGGATTCCCAGCAGAAAATTGCAGAAGTCATAACACTACCTCCGCAAGCCTACCTTCTCCCATACTGCACCCTGCTGCCATTTCTTTCCCAGGCAAATGACACACATACACCCGGCCATCCACCTAATCTAGAAGAAAATGTGATTAATCAGACAAACTGGTCCACTGCTCCATGGACCAGTTCTGATGCTCATGTCCCATTGAATGTGCATTCATTGGTGGACAGGGGTCATTTTGGGCACTCAGACCAGTCTGCAGCTATGCAGTCCCACACACTGCAAACTGTGATGTACTGTGTGGACACCTTTCTATCATGACCAGCATTATGTTTTTTTAGTTATCTGAGCTGCAGTTGCTCTTATGTGTGATCTAACCAGGCAGCTAGCCTTCGCTCCCCATGTGCATCAATGAGCCTTGGATACCCTTGACTCTGACACCGGTTCATTGGTTGTCCTTCTATGCACCACCTTTGGTAGGTACTAACCACTGCATACCAGGAACACTTCACAAGACTTACCATTTTGGAGATGCTCTGACTCAGTCATCCAGCCATCACGATTTGGTCCTTGTCAAAGTCAGTCATATTTGTTTGCTTTTTCCTGTGTTCACTTGCTGCCTTACATATCCCACTCCTGGTGAAACTGTAATGATATAATCAATGTTATTCATATCACCTGTCAGTGATTTTAATGTTGTGGCTTATCTCATATACAGGTAAAAATAGGGTGCCAGGACCCTGCTTGGAGTTTTCCTTTAAAAGACAATAATTTTAATACACCTTTGTAACAAATTACTTTGTGAAAATTTGGAAATAAGAGTGATTTTGTCAGTTAATATAAACCAGTTTAAAAACCACAGGTTAAAAGAATTAAATAAAAACATCTCATTTGTTGAGATGGAGATTTCGTTCCAAGTAAGGAATTGTCTTCTGTATCTACTCTCCATTAAGTGGATTTGTTCATTTTGCTATTTTTTTTTTTATCACAATAGTGATACGTACCATATCATACCATTAAATCTATATGTTTTGATATTTTTCAGCTCCTATGATTGCCTTCTTGATGACCCTTTTGAGCATAAATGGCCTAAACTCCCAGATCTCCCAGGCATTAACTATTCCATGGATGAACAATGTCGATTTGATTTTGGTGTGGGCTACAAAATGTGCACTGCAGTAAGTAATATGTAATCCCTTAGAACAGTAAGTCTTTTTAAAATATTTTGTGAACATGCTTACTATCATGGCCATCAATGTTATTTTGATCATCGAGTTATTTGTACGTTTAAAAAAGTTTTAATCATAAAACTATATGTGTGGATCAGCTTTTTTTCCGGAGGCTAATTAAATATGCAATGGCTATATAAAACTTAATTTGTCACCTCAATTTTGAGTCTAAGCAGCAAATTTATTTATGCAATTTATAGATTGCCTTTTTGAAGTTGAGTCTTTATTGACTAAAAAGGCTTACTCCAACTACCATGACTACATCAGTGATTTGGTAGGAGACACGGTGTGCAGTGTTTCTGCTTAAAACACTGCACATACAGAGATATTTGTAATTGTGTAATTTGTGTTCAAATCGAGGGGAGGGGGCAATAAGCCATTTTACACAGAATAGCTTACTCCATCAAAATGGTTGGAGTAACTCTTTAATCATTTGATTAAAAACTGTGAGTGTAGTTACTCGATTAATCGTAATTGGTAGGATGTTTACTCCATTTTCACAATGAAAAATGATTTTCAGTTGAATTGTTGGGGTGATAAATATTTTTTTGTTTTGCATACCATTTTTATTATAATATGATACATTCTTACTGATATACTAGAGATTGAATAATGACTTCCCCCCCCCCCTATTTAATAAAATAAATAGCAGCACACTAGCTGTCTAGTACAGAGGGTGAAAATAACATAACACGTCATAAAAGAAGTAGAAATGTCGACAAATCACATACTAAACAGATCTTGCAATGGACGAGCATGTTTACTTGATTCAAGATTTGGTATTCCGCCTGTGCCGCAAATAAATAAATAAAATGTTGATTTTATTCACAGATCAGGTAAGAAGTGACCAATGGAGTGAAAAAAGAGAAGCAGTGTGTGTGTGTGTGTGTGTATATATATATATATATATATATATATATATATTTGTGTTCGGGGCATTCTCATATGATATAGAATAAGATGGTTGTAGCGATGTAGCTTTAGGAATAATCGGTTGAGGTGTGCCGAAACCGACGTATGCTGTAGGCCGGTAAAAAGTGGGCTTACATAGAGGAAATATGAACAATGGGAGTGGAGGGTGGGGCTATTCACCTGACCCAAAGGTAAGTAGGGAAAGGGGGAGTCCCTTTTGTAGGTCTATAGCCCCTCCCACAACTTCAGGCCATGCCTTCCAATTTGTGTTCAGGGCATTCTCATATGATATAGAATAAGATGGTTGTAGCGATGTAGCTTTAGGAATAATCGGTTGAGGTGTGCCGAAACCGACGTATGCTGTAGGCCGGTAAAAAGTGGGCAAAAAGAGAAATATTAATGCAAAACATTATACAGGATCATAGTGCATTTGTTAACCATCAGGTAGACATTTTAATTAAAGCTTCCTAATTCGGCTGTGGTATGTAAGTCGCATAAGTCTATCATTCCGAGCGGCCCCGTGTCTTTAACGTGTGCGGGGATATCTTGGCTATATAGTGCATGAACTTACCTGTGGTAAGGACAGTATTGTACAGTGACAGTAATGGTTCAGTAGTGCGTATGGTGGCGTGCCCAAGAACGTAACCAGTACCTTAACCGGGCACCCAGTATTGCTTGTAAGATAGTAGGTTATATGCACTGGTTCGCACATCTGACTCGTCTTCATTTTAAGAAGGGACCGGACATAGTGGTTTGTGTGTTTTAGAACAATAAGAGGTCAACAGGCACTCTTGTTTATGATGTTTGCAGCTGATAGGGAGTTATACCTTGAGAAAGCAGTTAAAGGCTTGATAGGTAGCAGTTTTGATGACTGCATTGGCGCATGGTTCGGAAGGTGCATGGTCGAGTGGTTCTGATATGGTTTGAACATTGTATGTCTATGGCCAGTATTTAGTCGTAGCGGGAACGTCCGCTTGGTATGTCTCTAAGTAAGGTATGGATGGGGTAGGAGGATAGGAACCTTTGTTGTTTGGGAAGGAGAAATACGTATAGTGTTGAATGTCCGTGAGATAAAGTTTAACCGTGTTGTGCGATAATTTTTAACTTAAGGTGGCAAAAAGAAGTGAATGCCATAAATGGTGAAACCTCAACCAGCTAAGTCATGGTCCGACATGAAACGTATTGTATAAGTGGAAACCCTGTAGCAAGCGTGTTGAGTGCTGGTGGACAAGGCCAGTTTAGTCAGAGCCCGGCTATGTTGGCGAGGTTCATGTAATCCATGACCTTGACCATAAATGACCCCCTGCCATGGCGGCTGTCACGTCAGCTGCCACAGCAGTTTCCATTACGTGTGGTTAGGTCTGCCGTGGCTTGGTTGTCTAGGGACAGCCCCTGATCATCATGCGCGAGTGTGGAAAAAGCAAAGTGGTCTGAGATTAAAGCGCAGCCTGCGGTATGATGCGCATGGCAAATTTTAAGGAACCTGGCAGGGATTGTAGTTCCATGCGGTTGCGAGTACCAAGCAGGAATTCGTAATTGGTGTTGTTGCGACTGTTCCTATTTCTCACGTGGTAACTTGTTGGCAAGGATGCCAAATCAAGTTGTATGCCCAGGAATGTAACAATAGTGTCTGGGTGTTCTGCGACCTTAGGGAATACTGGGACCCCCAAGTGTTCAGACATACTAATGGCTTCCTTGAAGCTTCTAGATGGAAAGGCGTTCCCTTTGACCAACAAGAAATCATCTCGGGAATGTATGACTGTGGGGCATCTGGATATGTTTAACCACAACCAGCAAATAGTTCTACGAATATATTTAAGATTGTGGCTGCTCTTGACCCAAATGTTAAGCAGGAGAAGAAATATATGACTGCTGCCCATAAATGCCCTGTAAGTGCCAGTGTAGGGTTGATGATGGCAGTCTGAAATGCGTTGTGATAACCAGGCTTCCCCCGCTGCTTGAGTGATAGCTGTAATGGTATGGACAATGGTGGCATACTGTAATGAAGACTCCTCAGAAGGGTATGAGGGTGTTGAGACTTGGGGTAGCCGAGGCGTGAGGTGCAGATGAGTCTATGATCGGTTACAGTGTGAGGGAAGATTCCCTGTGACAATCCCAATGGGATTGCACCACGCGGTAAATGGTGTAGATCGGAGAGGCCCAGGTAGAAATCTTTCTGCCATTCTTGGGCCATGAGTGTATTGCTAGCTGTTGGATGCTGCTGTGATGACTGCAAGTTAGGGCATTCTAGATTTCCCCAAAAGTATATGGCAATACCTGTCCGGAAGGCTTTTAAAATCGGAGATTAGGAAATCAACTAAATGTCTGGTAGGGTGATGAGTTAGAAAGTACTGGAAATGCATAATGTTTACAGACGTGAAGTAATGTTCAGGGTACATTTATTGGGACACATGGTTTTCATGTGCCCTGACGTATTGGGAACATATCTGCCACAGTCTGCATAAACTGAAACTACTTGTGCCAACATGGAAATTGCTGCAAATCTGGGATTTGCCAAAGAGAATAAGACAACCCAATTTGTTCTGAGGTGCTAGAGCTTGGAGCCTGAAACGTGATTGTCCGCTGTGTTGGGACAAAATTGTCGTGTGGGACTAGCAATATCCTCTCCAAGTGAAAGATGAAGATAGCCATTATTATATGAACCCACAGTGTGCTAGTACTGGCTTGCTAGCTAAAGCCGCATGGTGAAACAATTAATCCTTTGTTTTGTGACAGGTGAGGCCCTGCTAGTTGCCAAGTGGCTTGAGAGGCTCTATCTATGCAATGGCGCGAGGAAATTTGTGGCCACCAACGTAATGGCAGGATGTTGGCCTCTCGGTGACTGTAACCAGAAAAAAGGGGAGGGGAGTGACAGGTGAGGCCCTCTCTATATACCATGCGAGGCGGCTAGCTCACGAGTGGCCCGATGGGTGTTTGCCTCCGAGCATTGAGGCGGGGTGTTGGCCTCGCAGGACCACTATACGTTAGGCGTAGATGCCAAGAAAGGAGAATACCTATTGGAAACCTATAGTCCCTAATTGCCAGTACGCTAAGGATGTATCCAGAGGAAAACGTATGAAAATTTATGTAAATACCACATAAGCAGGTGTATATACCTGGTAGTATGATTAGATACCCTTACTGGTCGTAAGGGTTATTAATACCTGTATCCGGATGGGTAAAACAATGTATGAAAATTGAATATAGACATTTAAAAGCGTATACCCATATGTGTGTTATGCATGTTTAATAGAGCAAAGTGCTCAGTCCCAATGTTTATTGTATGCTTGTTAATGCCCCTGTTTGAAGGAAATTAACTTGTCGGGAGTGTTATATCATATGTGATATGGAATACAACTGTACCCGGAAACATGAGTGTAGTGAACCATGACTGGCTGTTGAATAACCTAATGTGTGAACGTACGTAATTGGAAGGACTTATATTTTAAGCGTGCAACCATGCAAATATTCCATAGGAGTCAGTATAAAAGCGAAAATGCTGTAGTTAGTTTGTTTGCTTATGAAGTGAAATAAAGTCTGAGAAGCCTGTAGTATACCGATTGACCAGTAGGGGTCAGCATGTAGGCGAAAATGCAGTGGTTCGTTGGATTCTACATGAAATGCAATAATGTCTGAGAAGCCTGTAGTACACCGATTGACCGGTAGGGGTCAGTGTGTAGGCGAAAATGCAGTGGTTCATTGGTTTGTACATGAAATGCAATAATGTCTGAGAAGCCTGTAGTACATCGAATGACTGGTAGGGGTCAGTGTGTAGGTGAAAATTTTGTGGTTTATACATGAAAATGCAAACAACGTCTAAGAAGCCTGTAGTACAACGAAATGACTGGCAGGGGTCAGTGTGTAGGCAAAAATGCAGTAGTTCGTTGGTTTGTACATGAAATGCAATAATGTCTGAGAAGCCTGTAGTACACCGAATGACTGGTAGGGGTCAGTGTGTATGTGAAAATTTTGTGGTTTATACATGAAAATGCAAACAATGTCTAAGAAGCCTGTAGTACACCGAAATGACTGGCAGGGGTCAGTGTGTAGGCAAAAATGCAGTAGTTCGTTGGTTTGTACATGAAATGCAATAATGTCTGAGAAGTCTGTAGTACACCGAATGACTGGTAGGGGTCAGTGTGTAGGTGAAAATGCAGTGGTTTATACATGAAAATTCAAACAACATCTAAGAAGCCTGTAGTACACCGAAATGACCGATAGGGGTCAGTGTGTAGGCGTAAATGCAGTAGTTAGTTGGTTTGTACATGAAATGCAATAATGTCTAAGAAGCCTGTAGTACACCGAATGACCGATAGGGGTCAGTGTGTAGGCGTAAATGCAGTAGTTAGTTGGTTTGTACATGAAATGCAATAATGTCTAAGAAGCCTGTAGTACACCGAATGACCGATAGGGGTCAGTGTGTAGGTGAAAATGCGGTGGTTTGTTGGTTTGTACATGAAATGCAATAATGTCTGAGAAGCCTGTAGTATACTGAATGACCGGTAGGGGTCAGTATGTGGGCGGAAATGCAGTGGTTCGTTGGTTTGTACATGAAATGCGATAATGTCTAAGAAGCCTGTAGTACACCCAAAGACCGGTAGGGGACAGTGTGTAGGCAAAAAATTGTATTTTGTTTGTAGTTTTAACCGCACAGATGATTTAAACCCAACAGATTTTAAACAGATTTTACATGAACAGCTAGGTGAGTATTAGGTAATGAAATAACCGTGCAAAACGAAAGGAAACCGTAAAGCGAGGATCCGTGCTGTGCTGAACGCCGTGGGAACTAATCCTGGCGCGACAGGTGGGTCAACTTACAGTTTGAGAGTCCCTGAGGCACCAAATGTGATGCTGACCGGAAAGAAAGCCACTGGATTAACGGAAAGCCCTGCAGCAGGATTCCTGGACACAGCTTGGAGTATGCGACCTCATGGAGCAAAGGTGAAAACAAAATGGCGTCTTGCATGACCTGGAAGTGCTATTCGCCTGACCCACAAAGGTAAGTAGGGAAAGGGGGAGTCCCTTTTGTAGGTCTATAGCCCCTCCCACAACTTCAGGCCATGCCTTCCAATATATGTATATATATATATATATGTATATTATTTTATTTATACTTTTATTTTGTTACTGCTCCTTCTTTCCCTCTATTGGTTACTTTTTCTCCTTTTATCTGTGAACCAGATAGCAGTAAAATGCACCAATCAGTGTACTACAAAACCGGTACATAATATTTATATAATGGCGGCGGGGCCTGACCGCCATGCTGACCGGTCGCAGGCTGGAGAGGCTCCTGACAAATTTGGTCCCCTGTGGCACAAAACCCAAGCATCACAGCAATATTGGTGAAAAAGTTGTCTCAAATATCTGAGCAGTTGCCGTAGCCACCACGGTCCCTGAGTTTGGGAGTTTCAGAGCCCCTGTTGACAATATGAGGCTTCCGCGTCTGTGGCCTATGAGGGTGAAGAACGGGGCGAACGGCCGCCGTCCTGTTCAGGAAGCTGTCTGCCATGCAACGGCCTTGCAATATGCCTTGTGGGTCCCGCTTCCCCCCCATGGACCGGGGGGTTGTCCCGGTCCCCACAGGAGGGAAACACTGCCTTACACTGCCCATCATCAAGCCTACCTGGCATTATGCATCACGCGCCCGGTCAGTAAAATAGTGGCAATGCGGCCTTTACTGAGCAATATAGCTTCGCCTGTCAGCAGACAGAAACAACAGCCTGCTGAGTATAACTCCTACCTATGACTCACAAGCCTGAACACAAACGATGGCCCTTCTTGGAAATCCCTGCCTACCTACTCACGGAACGGGCTTGGTCGCCACGATTGCCTTCATGGGCCTTGTGACCAACTTTTACAGGATTCCCATTGCTGGCCACAAGGAACCAGCGGCGGCATGGTACTACCCAGACCCCCCAACATGGAGGGGCTGCTAATCACCAGTGGGAGGCAGGAGTGGACCACACAGTGGATCTGCCTACAGGGATACCCCAGAGGTATCAGGCTGCCATACCAGATGACCCACTTTGCAGGGCACCAGTGGACTTTACCAGAAACCTTGGCCTACCTGGCTGACTGTATGCTTTACGTTATGTTGACATTCATTTTCGTTTTTTCCTTTTTCTGCCATGATAGGCATATGCATCTTGAGAAACTCATACTCTTGCTGCCACTTAACAAAATCTCTACAACTCTTATGTGATCTGGTAATGTTGTGCTAATATCTAAACTCAGTAGATTATGTTTATAGCCGTGCCTAGCCTGAACAAACTTACCGTTACATGAATAGTCAGTCTGGGGGGCCTATCCATTTTCTCTACTTATATTTTCTGCTCTAAAACTTGTGTACTACTCAAAATGTCTGACAGAGCACACTACTTTCTATACCTTTTCTACCAGATTAGACCTCTTGTTCTTGCATTTTATAATACAAAACTGTGCTGTCTAACTGAATGCCATGGTTACTTATCAAGACCTGAGAGTGCATCTCTTATCAAGACCTGAGAGTGCATCTCTTATTTCTTCATATATATATATATATATATATATATATATATATATATATATATATGAAGAAATAAGAGATGCACTCTCAGGTCTTGATAAGTAATAATAAATCGGTACTTTATTTTCCAGACAAGGTTTACATTATCCGATCGACGTTTCGACCCCTTAGGGTCTTCCTCAGGATCAATGTACCCCCACAAATATAACAAATATATAGAGAATGTAAATAATGTACTCACCAATCGTGTATACCCGGAAGTGTACTCGCGATCATGTGACATAACGTAATTGGCCGTGATTCGTGCGTGCTGACGTGTCAAGCCGTTGCTAAGAAACCAGTGCAACAATTGATTGAATAGCGAGTGCATTTCTCCCAGGGCATAGGGGAGAAATATGAATATGTGTAGGCAGTATGTGCAATACAAAATATCTATAGCAGTATCCAAAGCTATATAAGGCTATATAATAAAATCTACTAGGTAATCATTGCGTGCTATATACAAACGTGTGAAAAAGTGTGTGAACACAAAATAAGTGAACCAAAACTGAACCCGGTAAATAGGTGAAAAAATATAAAAGGTGTATATATATATGTATATATTTATATAGTGTATTTATTTTGCGGTACAGTGATTGGCCTGATTCTGCTCCCTATTTTTTCCAGATCCTTTTTTTTTTTGTTGGAGAAATTTGGGTGAAGCTAAACCGCCAAATGGCAAAAAACTATTTTATACTGGGCACAAGTCTACTTGTTAGATCTACCACCATAGATAGGAAGAGATTATAACACACCTTTTATGATTTCTTCTGGTAATTAAAAATCTGAAATAAAAAAAATACTACATTTAAATGGATTTTGTCAACAAATGTTTAACCAATCACTTTGGATCTAACTAGAGCAATGTAAATTATTATATATATTATAATGTACAATGCAATATTTATTTTTAGACTTTTAGATTCTTAGATTTTTAGTCAGTAGCTATAGCCTTTTTGCAACAATTTTAGTCAGTAGCTCACTAAAGGCACTAAATCAACGTTAGCTTAATGAAGTAGCTTTGTTGTATAGATCATGCCTCTGCAGTCTCAGTGCTAATTTTCTCAGTTAATTACTTTTGTTTATTTTTAT
Source organism: Pelobates fuscus (assembly GCF_036172605.1). NCBI lineage: Eukaryota > Metazoa > Chordata > Amphibia > Anura > Pelobatidae > Pelobates > Pelobates fuscus. Next base: position 205,561,447 of record NC_086322.1, read on the forward strand.
GCAGCCCTAGCCACACCTTCCATAACTGTGACTCACACAGCCCACAAGAAAAAAATATTTAATGGTCATTTAAATCTTAAACTTTAGAAGTATTTATCTCTTGTACTATAAATGTAACTTTAATCACACAAAAGAGACCACTGATGTCTCTAGTACGCTATTAACAGAGCAAGAGCAGAGCAAGACATTTAAAGGATCACTATAGTGTCAGGAAAACAAAGCAGTTTTCCTGACACTATAGTGCCCTGAGGGTGTCCCCACCATCAGGATCCCCTTCCTGTGGCGCTGAAGCTTACCTTTTTCCAGCGCCGGACTCCCTTGGCGCTGGTGACCTCTCCTCCCCCGCTGACGTCGGCTCCTCCGTCTGACATCAGCGGAGCCAAATGTGCTGCCGCGCATGCATTTAAAGTGATCATAGGAAAGCATTTCTCAATGCTTTCCTATGGACGCTCTAAATGATGGAGGCATAATATGTCGCAGATGCGCATCTAGTGGCTGTCCGGAAGACAGCTACTAGAGGCTGGCTTAACCCCAAATGTAAACATAGCAATTTCTCTGAAACTGCTATGTTTGCATCTGAAGGGTTAAAAGCTGAGGGACCTGGCACCCAGACCACTTCATTGAGCTGAAGTGGTCTGGGTGACTATAGTGTCCCTTTAAATCAAACAGACTGCACAATAAAAGAAGTTTAAACATAAGATCTGTTTTTACAGAATTTGTTTAGAAAAGTAGTGCAAGTCAAATAAAGGGAGGTGTGACTAGGTCTGCCTAAACAATTTTGTCTACCTCCTAAATGGCAGAGAATTGAGCAGTGAGATTGCAGGGGCATGATTTATTCTCCAAAACCATTCCATTCAGCTGAACTTGTTTTGGTGCTTTTAGTATAATAATAGTTTCAAAATGTATTATTCCCAACATATAAAAATGTTTTAACTTGTATTTACTTTACCAGTTCCGATCTTTTGACCCTTGCAAACAACTGTGGTGCAGTCATCCTGACAACCCATACTTCTGTAAGACCAAGAAAGGGCCTCCTCTTGATGGAACAGAATGTGCTGTGGGAAAAGTATGTATGATATGAGTATTTATAGCCATATCAAGGTAATCATATAGAATCAGAATGATACAAAAGTCAACTTTCACAAAGTATGTTCTCAGAAGCTATTAATTTCCATGTTTCTTGATTATTTCTGTTGCCTGCCATTGACAGTTAACACATATTAAAATATTGATAAATTTCTAAGTTGCTAAAGAGTTTTTGTTTGGCCTTGTCAATAAATGCATTATTATTTTCCACGGGCCATTGTAAATTTAGTGAAAGGGATATTGTACTGAAAAATTATGAGTCGATTCAAAAGAAGTTAAGTGCTTTATCTTGAACTCAACGTGATGCATTATAGTTGAGATTAGGTAAAAAGTGGTCAATCTTAAATATCCTCTCTGTGTTTCAAGACCTCATTTAACCCCTTAATGCTGTTACGGCATTCTATGCCGTCCCCATTCTTATGGGCTTTAAAGCCGCTGCGGCGGCATAGAACGCCGTAATGGCTTAAGCCCCCAGGAGCTCTGGTGGACTTACCTCCACCACGTTCCTCTTCGGGAGGACTACCTGACATCCCAGGCAGCACTCCCCTGGCAAATCCGGCCCCCGGGGGCCATTTGGTCGCTCTCAAAGAGCGATAACATGGACCCCTATAGCTAGCTGTGGATCTGCCAGCAGGGAGACTGTCTGGACTGTCAGACGGTCCCCTTGCTGATGGGTAGTGTAAAAAAAAAATATTAAACATGTTTAAAATAAATTAAATGTGTGTGTGTGTGTGTGTGTGTATATATATATATATATATATATATATATATATATATATATATATATATATATATAATATTGTATATGAAACATCATACGTAGTGTATTTTAATATTAATATAAGTACATGTATTAGTATTAAAATACACTTAGAATGAAGTTAAGATATATATATAATATATATATATATATATATTATATTTATATATATATATATATATATATATATATATATAAAAAAATCCAATATCCCCCGCACTCACGCTTAGTAGGTTTCCAATGTCCCGGGTGCCATAGCTTGGACTCCAAATGTATAGTTCACCAAAAAGCAGCTGCTCACCGGTCTTTAAAAGTTCCACATTTTATTAAGTATAAGTTAAAAGAGACCAACGTTTCAGTCCCAGCTCGGGACTTTCCTCAGGGTTCCTCAGGGTTTTTTTGTTACCCTGAGGAAAGTCCCGAGCTGGGACTGAAACGTTGGTCTCTTTTAACTTATACTTAATAAAATTTGGAACTTTTAAAGACTGGTGAGCAGCTGCTTTTTGGTGAACTATATATATATATATATATATATATATATATATATATATATATATATATATATATATGTATTATTACAATAATAAATAAATAAAATATTTTAAAAAAATGAAAATAAATTATCTATACACATGTAATTTCATTCTAACTGTATCTTGTTATATATATATATATATATATATATATATATGTGTGTGTAACAAAATACACTTAGAATGACATTCTATATACATCTATCTATATATAAAATACAAATAACCGCAAATATATATATATATAATTACATTAATGATTACATAAGTATACGCTCAGAATTTAAATACATATATATATATATGTATATATATTAAAATTCTATGTGTATATTTAAGTAATCTTTTAGCATAATTATGTGACTTTATTAATTAAAATTTGATTGGCATGCCTGACAACCAAGGCAGAAAGAGCAGAGAATTTTATTTGCAAGCACTATATTTAACCCTGTAACTTTCCAAGACACCATAAAACATGTACATGGGGGGGGGGGGGGGGGGGTACTGTTTTACTCTGGAGACTTCGTTGAATACAAATATTAGTAAATGGTAAATTGTATTACAACGATGATATTTTTAGTAAAAGTGATGTTTTTGCATTTTTCACACATGAACTGCACTTTTACTGACAATATTATTGTTGTAATACGTTTTACCGTTTTGAAACACTAATGTTTGTGTTCAGTGAAGTCTTCCAAGTATAACAGTACCCCCATTTACAGGTTTTATAGTGTTTTGGAAAGTTAGTCAAATATAAGTCTTGCATTTAATTTTTTTCACATTGAAATTCGCCAGATTGGTTATGTTGCCTTTGAGACCGTATGGTAGCCCAGGAATGAGAATTATCCCCATGATGGCATACCATTTGCAAAAGTAGGGAAACCAAGGTATTGCAAGTGGGGTATGTCCAGTCTTTTTTTAGTAGCCACTTAGTAGCCACTTAGTAGTCACAAATATGTGCATTTTATTGCAATAAAAACTAACAGTATTATGACATGTACAGCTAAAATGTCAGCTGGAACTACAAATATTTTTTAAAAATTTCTCACAGTTTTTATTTTATTCATAATAAATTATGTTTCATATATGAATAGTTCATGAGAAATTAAAGCCATGTTTCTCCTGTACAAAATGATATATAAGTGTGGGTGCACTTAATATGAAAGAGGTGAATTACGGTTGAACAGACATATAGCGCAAATTCCAGTTTTTGTTTACATTTTGTTTTGATCAGAACGTGTACAATTGACTCTGTCCTGAAGGGGTTAAGACAAAAGGTAAAGCAAAATCAAACTATAAAATACTTGCCACTTAAAAATGTCAACAAAGACATAGATTACACAGTAGTTTAACAATGCCAGCTCCCTCTTAGCATGTAAAAACCCAGTTTTATTGGACAATGAATTACTTACCACAGTCCATTGAGATTTTCAATCTTATCTGAAAACCTATACTGTTAATCGTATTTTCTAGTTTGTTATTTTGGTGCAATTGTTCAGCAAATATATAGTCTGCTTAAAAACCTCTTGTGCCTCTAAATATAGTTAATGTCCAGTAAGTAGATGAGGTGTCCTTTTATCACTTTATTGTGTAATTGTTCAGTTTATGTAAGAATATTGTGTATTTATAATGTCACCTATTAAAAGATAAGAGAAACAATATGTTGAGAATTAAAAATATATTGCACAATTATATTTTATGGTAGATTCTCAAGACACTTTACCTATGATAGGTCCCAATATATCCATGCAAAATTTTTAGTTTATTAGACGAATAAAGTTGTGGTGTTATAATTAAAGTGTATTTTTTTTCTTGTTCTCCGTTGAACAATAAATGTTTAAAATGCAATAGGAGTCAAAGAATAAGCAAATGATAATTATATTATTTATTATGTTTTTGTGTAAAGGATTTAGTAAAATGTATGTTTTCGTGAGTTTATTTCACATAGAAAATGAACCAGTAGCAATTAAGCAATGCAATATATGTTTCTATAATAAGAACATGGGGCTTTTCAATATATGGTTAAGCACTGTAAGTAAACCTTTTGTTAAACCTGCAATGCAGCCTTACCAAAATAAACATGGTTTATTATGGTAGATTCTAATAAACCTAATTTTGAAATCCAAAACACATATTTAAATGTATTAACATTTGTTGAAACTACTGGTAATATTAATCCAAGTAACCAATCACAGCTTTAATATCACTTTCCTAAAATAAGAAACCTTTTTACTGGGATGACATAATGCTGGTGGCATCAAGAGCATACACCCTTTGCCAAAGGAAAGTAATTTTCAGGTTTACAGGAGATTATATCTGCCAATATAGGATGGTATTTTTATTAGTATGAAATATGTGAATATTCATATTTTTACAAGAATTAATTATACAACATCCGCAGTTATATTGTAAATTTTACATGGATTCCCATATTCACTAAAACAAGACTTCTTTGGGTTATAACTTTTGCAGACTCTACATCTTG